>NC_089837.1:38372024-38672024 GCF_035609145.1 Eleutherodactylus coqui
TAAAGGACCAGAATCACAAAAACACATATACACTCAACTTTAACACAGTTTAAACAAATGAAACTTGGCACATCATTAGGCTGTATATTACATATTCCCCCCACTTTAAGATTGGCAGTCCCTGCCAATGACTGAATATCCAGAGGGTTGTACTTTTATGCGCAAAGTGGTAGTGTATCATTGTATTGCAGGCCAAACAAACTCATCCTGCAAATACCGAACAGGGGGGGGGGGGGGGGGGGTGCCAGCATTTGTCCTAGTAGTCCGTCTGAGGACCTGTGGAATACTCTGGGGCACTTCAGCCATGGGCTGAGAAGTACTAGCAGACTCCACACCAGTGGGGGCACAGGCTGGAGGCTCAGTGGTCAACGGTGGAACATCCTCAGGAGCAAGGATCGGCCAGCAATCATCCTCATTGTCATAGGCCCATTCCACACCACCAGTCTCAGACTGTGGGAGCTCATTGACGTTGGTATTTCTGGTACAATTTGTTTCTTCAGAATGACATAGGCGCAACATATTTCTGTGAAGTACTCGAACACAATCAGCTCCTTCCTTCTGGACTTGGTACACTGGCAAATTGGCATACTTGCGGCCAACAACATGATATAGCACAGCCTGCCATCTGCTTTCCAGTTTCCCTTGGGGCTTCTTGACATGCACCTGAACCAGGTCACCAGGCTGCAATAATGCTTCTTGCACTGGGGTCTTATCAGAATGAGAATGTTCTCGTAGACACTGCCGCACCAATCGATGGATCGTCTCAAGTTTCTGCCAATGCGCTCGTACCCAGGAATTTGGATCCCTTGGAGGGAACCCATCTACATCAGTCAGCTGTTAGTCTCCCATACTTCGCCCAGACCGCCCAAAGAGGAGAGTATAAGGGGAGTACCCCATTGTAGAATGGACCTGATTATTAAAGGCCCACACCATTTCAGACAAGAATTGAGGCCATTGTAACTTCTTGTTTTCCCCCAGAGTCTGCAGCATCTGTTGCAGAGTTCTGTTGAATCTTTCACAGGCCCCGTTCCCTTGCGGATGGTATGGAGTCGTGTGCGACTTCTTTATCCCATAGGTACGTTGAACTTCCTTCATTACATGGCCCTCAAAGCAGGCTCCTTGGTTGGAGTGGATGCGTTGAGGACACCCATACACTCGAATGAAATCTTGACACAGAGCCCGAGCTGCTGACTCAGCTGTCTAGTCCTTGGTGGTGGTTACCACTGCAAATTTGGTGAAGTGGTGCACCATTACGAGGCAATACTGATGCCCGCTGTTGGATGGGCCCACCATTAGATAGTCTATCATAACGATTTCCAAAGTTTCCTGGGTCACTATGGTTTGCAGGCGAGCTCTCTGTCCTATTGCCTTATGGATCTCACAAGTTCGACAGCTGTGGCATACTTCTTCAACCATTTGACGGAGACCATGGCAGTAAATCAGAAGCTGTAACCAACTAAAGGTTTTTCATGACCAAAGTGACCATTCTTGTTATGAGCCTCCATCGCCAATGAGCGAGCCAATTCACTAGGCACCACAATTTGGTATCGAACCTCGATTTCAGAAGGTAGATAAACCTTTCGGCATAGAACTCCATTTTTCATCTCCCACTGACTCAGAACCGATAATATCTCCCGTGTCAGTCGTTCACTTTCCTCTCAACAGGGCTTCTTGCTTTCCTCAACAAACTTGATCATCCGTGCCAACCCCTCATGGGCCTGCTGCATTTGTGTCCATTCCTGCCTTGAGGGACCAAAGAAAGGAGCCACTTCAGTCCCTTCCATTTCACACTGATTAGCGATGGCCAAGGCCTGTGAAAATCTGCTGAAGTCAGGCACCTCCCCATGCTCTAACTCGTGATCCACATCTCCTGTGGGGGTCTGGGTAGTTACCCTGGAAAGTCTGTCAGCATTCTGGTTCTCTGTCTTGGACCCATACTTAATGTGATAATTGAACTTAGACATCCGGGCTATCCACCTCTGCTCTAAAGCCCCAAGCTTGGCATTTTCCAGGTGAGCTAATGGATTGTTGTCAGTCAGTACTAAAACTTCAGCCCCAGTCAAATATTCAGAGAATTTCTCAGTCATGGCCCATACTAGTGCAAACAGCTCCAACTTAAATGAACTATAATTCTCGGGATTTCTTTCAGAATCCCGCAAAGAGCGGCTGGCGTATGCTATAACCCGCTCCTGGCCATCCTTAACCTGGGAAAGCACTGCACCGGGACCATACAGGCTTGCATCCGTATATAGCTGGAACGGTAAGTGGTAATCAGCGTACGCCAAGATTGGGGCCGTTGTCAGAGCATCCTTCAATTCCCAGAAGGCTTGTTCCTGTTCAGTTCCCCATTTCACAGGCCGGTTCTTTGGACCACCGGATGTGCCCCGTAGGAGAGCATTTAGTGGTGCTGCTACCCTGGCAAAATCCTTAATAAACCGTCAATAGTAACCGGCTACTCCAAGAAACGCCCTCACTTCTCGCAGGGTAGATGGTGTCAGCCAATCTTGAATAGCTGCTACCTTGTCCCTCGATGGTCTCACCCCTTCTCCTGATACGCGATGACCCAAGTAATCAATTTCAGATTGGAACAACCGACATTTGCTGGGTTTTAATTTGAGCCTGTGTTCCCGCAATCGTCGAAATACTTGACCCAGTTGGTAGAGATGGTCTTCAAAGGTTGCAGAATACACTATAATGTCATCCCAGTAGATGAGAGTGAACACAAAGTTGAAGTCACCGAGACATTTCTCCATCAATCTCTGAAACGTTCCGGGTGCATTTGTCAGCCCGAAGGGCATCCGGTTAAATTCATATAGTCCCATGGGCAAGATGAAAGCTGTATTCTCCTTGTCTTTCTCAGCCATCGGCACCTGCCAATACCCACCAACCAGATCTAGTGAGGAGAAGTACCAAGCTCTCCCTACGGCCGAGAGGGACTCCTCAATCTGGGGTAAGGGGTAGCAATTTCTCACGGTGCAGGCATTTAACTTCTGATAGTCTACACAAAACCGAAGAGACCCATCTTTTTTTTTTACTAACACCACTGGAGCTGCCCAGGGACTTTGGCTTTCTCAGATGATCCCACCTTGCAGCATCTTAGTCAGCAGTTCTTTCACTTCCGGATACAACCGTGGAGGAATTTGTCGGTAGCACTCTGTAATTGTAGGGATGTCTCCTGTGGGAATCTCATTGCAGACCCCTGTTGTACATCCAAAATCTTCAGCGTAACGCGTGAAAGTGGCTCTGTTTTCCCACAACAGCTCATCTATCTTCTGGACCTGTTTTGGAGAACACAAGTAAGTCTCCATCTTCATCTGTTCTCGAATTGCATGGCCATTCCATTCAGAGGAGGGACTCTCATCTTCTCCCATAGACACGGTTATGTCCACTCATCCCTTTCAGCCGGCTTCAGATGCATCGGAGTTACTTTTTTACTTCTTCCGGAGTTACATAGAGGTTAGCCAGCAGCCTTCCTGGTGTCAGATCTACACTCTGGTCCTGGGTGTTTACACATCAGAGTGGTACTCTCCCATTGCGAACTATTGCCAAGAAATGGGCTACTAGCAGATCAACACCTCCTTCGGTTGCCGGCAGTGCTTCTACCAAGACAGCTATGCCTTCTAGTTTCCGACAGGTGCCTACAGGCATGGACACTATCATCTCCCAACGGGGTGGCAGTGTAACTTTTGTATGCATAGGGACAGAAATTTGTGCCAGAGGACGCTGTGCATCCAAGCTTTCCTGTAAGCCACATATCCAGATCAGCCGCTGGAACGCTGCTTGAGTAGGCCGATGGCTGGTGGTTTGTTTCCAATAACCATGACCTTTCTTTTCAAAGAGGATCTGATCCAATTCTTTTAGCACATTCATCCCCAAAATGACAGGGGCCTTTACTTCATGTGGCTCCTGTACCACTACAATGCCTTTCTTACCTAGATCTTGACCACATAACCAGACATTCATTCAGGTCACTCCCACTACTGGGACTGGTAACTGGTTGGCTGCGACCACTCGTACGAATGTATGGGGATCATATTACTTGAGAACCCGTGTCAATCATCCCAATAACTGGAATATCTTCTAATTCCATTTGGATGACAGGACTTGCAGCAATTAGGTCATCATCAGGGCATTTTCCCCACATAATCTCCTTCTCAGTTTCCCCTACTCTGTGCCCTACAGCAGCAGGGGACCTTAGTTTAACGGCAGTCTCTCATAAGCTTGTCGCTGCTATGGACATCTAGCAGCAACGTGGCCCATCCTTCCACACTCCCAGCGTTTTCCCCCGTCATTCTGGACATCGATTTGGGCCTCTTTGGTAAGCCCCTTCGGTTTCTCCTGAGCGCTGTACTAAATTATTGGGACCCCTTCGGTAGGTCCTGTTCTCATCCCTCCAGCGGGGTTGTGGGTGGTTGTGACCTTCTTGGTGTGGACGGCCCACTCCTTCATCTCTAGTTCTCTGGAAGTCTGCAATTCTCATAGAGTTTTCATCACAACAGGTTTGCAGGCGTTCCATTTGCTCTTGCAATTTCTGCATTACTGTTAGAATTTCTTTAGCTGGCACTTTTTCTACTGTTTCTGGGCTGGAGCTAGCCCCCTGCGACGAAGTGACTCCAACTGCGGTCTGGGGCTTTGGGACAATACTATTGGCACATGAGATGGCCTCTACCTGCACGTCATGAAATTTAGCATTAGTCTCTCGTCGTATAAAGTCCTGCATAGCAACAGTCAAACTGCCGTTGCGGATCCCCAGAACAAACTGGTCACGGAGAGTCCGATCATGGTTACAGAAGGCTGCTGAGCCTCTTTCCATTCCTTGAATATCTTGGATCAGTTCTTGTAGGGCATTCACATATTGGGGGAGACTTTCATTCTCCTGTTGCACTCTCTGGAAGAATTGAGCCTGCAGGGATCCCAGCAATGCTGTTTCTCCATAGATGGTTTCTAGAATCTGTACCACTTGCTCAAATGTCTGCCTTTGATCGAATGGCGTAAATATCACCGTATTAGCATCACCTTGTAACGTCAATATTGCTAGCTCTACTAGTACTTCTCGTGCGGTTTGGTACATTCGCTGTACCATTCTTATCTGTTCCACCCACATAGTCACAGACATATTCTTGCCATCAAATTTAACTAACTGACTCACTATAGCCCCTGCTGGCATTCCTCCTCTGGTACCATCCCCCCTAACTGGTGCGTTGCCGTCCATTTTGGAATGCGGATCCTGATGACTACGCTAATTTGTGAACTGAGAGCAAGGCAGGTGGTTTGGGCTCCGCTACCAGAAAGGACGCACGCGGGGTGGTCAAGTTAAGAAAAATGTATTTACTACAGGTTAATAAAGGCAAGTTAATGGTAAAAGAATAGGAATAAGGACAAGCAAAATACACAGCATAGTTCGAACAATTCAAGTTGGATTTCACAATATATTCCACGTTTACTATGTCCACCTCCACAGCACGGATACTGAAAGAACAATATTCCCAAAACTATCCCTAACTGACCCTAACTTCACATTTGGATGCTTACCCCTTTTATAAGTGGTCCGGGTGGACTGCTTACAGTTTGTAGAAGCGTGCGTAGGGGCCCAATGTCGTCCCTTCCTTGTACAGTGAAGCATCCTCTCCTCACGGTTATCACAATATCTGAGGCAATAAGATCCTTCTCAGCAGGCAGGAAAACAAATGGATGCAATGGAATCCAACAGCAAGTAGCTCAGCACTACTTGCTGTTGGATTCAAACTGACAGTCCTGCAGAATCTATACATCGTGATGTGATATAAGCCAGGGTTTTGCAGTTACCGTCCGGTACTCAACAGCACTGCCAGTCATTAACTTTGGCGGCAATGTCCACAGCCACAATGTCAGTAGTACTGGTTACCCACTGGGCACACTCCGTTCAGCATGGCTGCACGGAACATACTGTCTCTTTATCCTCTGTCTGCCTCTGGACTGAATTACACACAGGTTAGCTGCACAGGAAAGTCTTCTAAGATCTCCACAGACACTCAATGCAGCACAGACACTTGGCACTCTCTCTTGCAAAGATGGCTGCTGCTCCCCCTGTGTCATCACATCCTGCTTCCTTCTCATACTGTGTCTGCAGTCAGGCAGGTTGACCTCATAGGGGTGTGTCCCTCCAGCATCACATTCCCATTGCAGTGGCTGCTGTCTTAAAGGACCAGAATCACAGAAACACATATACACTCAACTTTAACACAGTTTAAACAAATGAAACTTGGCACATGATTAGGTTGTTTATTACACATGGGTGTGGGCACAGGCCAATTTCCTGGTCCAGGTGAATCACAGCCGGCTGCTGCGGGATTAGGAGAGAGGCAAGTTTCTGGGGTCCCCAGCTTCATATCCCAATTTATGGGTCCATGTGGTAGATCTTTATTACAAACAGAGCAGTGTGAGCAGGTCCTGTCGTGGATGGCAGAAAATGTATCCAGGAATGTATCGACCACCCAGTCTTCAACACAGTCCACTACTCCCGGCTTAGCGACTGCAAATCTGAATCCTCTGGCTGCTGCTCTTCCTTCCTCCCAGCCTCCTCACTCAATGAAAATGACGTATTCTGATGAGCAGGCAGACTCCCAGGAACTGTTCTCGGGTCCCTGACATGAGTGGGAAAAACTGGTTCCTCTCACACCTGAGGAGTTTGACGTGACCGATGCCCATCCTTTGGAAAGTACCCGGAGTCCGGGTGATGAGGCTGCGGACTTACGGCAACTGTCTCAAGAGCTTTCAGTGGGTGAGGAGGATGCTGATGATGAGACACAGTTGTCTGTCAGTGAGGTAGTAGTAAGGGCAGTAAGTCCAAAGGAGGAGAGCGCACAGAGGATTCGGAGAAAGAGCAGCTGGACGATGAGGTGACTGACCCCACCTGGTTTGCTAAGCCTACTGAGGACAGGGCTTCAGAAGGAGAGGCAAGTGCAGCAGCAGGACAGGTTGGAAGAGGCAGTGGAGTGGCCAGGGGTAGAGGCAGGGCCAGAGCAAAGAATCCCCCAAATGTTTCCCAAGGCACCCCCTCGCGCCAAGCCTCCGTGCAGAGGGCTAGGTCTTCAAAGGTGTGGATGTTTTTCAGTGAGAGCGCCGACGACCGACGAACAGTGGTGTGCAACCTGTGTCGCACCAAGATCAGCCGGGGAGCCAGCACTACCAGCCTCACACCACCAGCATGTGCAGGCATATGATGGCCAAGCACACCACTAGGTGGGACGAAGGCCGTTCACCGCCTCCGGGTTACACCACTGCCTCTTCCCCTGTGCCCCAACCTGCCACACAGATCCAATACCCCTCTCAGGACACAGGCACAAGCGCCTCCCGTCCTGCACCCACACCCTCACCTCCACTGTCCTCCACCCCATCCAGCAATGTCTCTCAGTGTAGCGTTTAGCTGTCGCTAACACAAGCGTTGGAGCGAAAGCGCAAATACGCCACCACGCACCTGCACGCACAAGCTTTAAACGTGCACATTGCCAAATTAATCAGCCTGGAGATGCTGCCGTACAGGCTTGTGGAAACAGAGGCTTTCAAAAACATGATGGCGGCGGCGGTCTTGCACTACTCGTTCCCTAGTCGCCACTGTTTTTCCCAGTGTGCCATCCCAGCCCTACACCACCACGGCTCCTGCAACATTAATTGTGCCCTCACCAACGGGGTTACTGGAAAGGTCCACTTAACCACGGACATGTGGACAAGTACTAGCGGGTAGGGCCACTATATCTCACTGACGGCACATTGGGTGAATTTGGTGGAGGCTGGGACCGAGTCAGAGTCTGGGACCGCTCATGTCCTACCAACACCCAGAATAGCGGGTCCTACCTCGGTGCTGGTATCTGTGGCGGTCTATGCCACCTCCTCTAAACTCTCCCCCTCCTCCTCCTACGCAACCTCTACCTCTCAATAAAGAAATGTGAGCAGCGTCGCTAGCAGTTGGTATGGCGCTGCGTGGCAGCACATCGGTGGGCAAGCGTCAGCAGGCCGAGCTGAAACTAATCAGCTTAGGTGACAAGAGGCACACGGCCCCTGAATTGTTGCAGGGCCTGACAGAGCAGACCGACCTCTGGCTTTCGCCACTAAGCCTCCAATCGGGCACGGTCGAGTGTGACAACTGCCGTAACCTGGTGGCGTCTCTGCAGCTCGGCGCCTCACACACGTGCCATGCCTGGCCCACTTCTTGAATTTGGTGGTTCAGCGGTTTCTAAAAAACTACCCTCACTTGTCTGACCTGCTCAGCAAAGTGCGCCGCGTCTGCCCACATTTCCGCAAGTCCACCATGGATGCTGCCAACCTGAGGACCCTGCAACATCAGTTTAATCTGCCAGATCACCGACTGCTGTGAGATGTGCCCACATGGGGGAATTCTACGCTGCACATGTTGGCCAGGCTCTATGAGCAGCGTAGAGCAATAGTGGAATACTAACTCCAACATGGGCGGCGTAGTGGGAGTCAGCCTCCCCAATTCTTTACCGTGGAGTGGGCTTGGATGGCAGAATTCTGCCAGGTCCTCAGAAACTTTGAGGGGTCTACCCAGATGGTGAGCGGCGATGCTGCAATCATTAGTGTTACCATCCCGCCGCTATGCCTGCTGAGAAGTTCGCTGCAAAGCATAAAGGCCGACGCTTTGTGGTTGGAACATCCTTCGCCTTCACTAATAGTACATCAATGTTTCAGGGATTCGCCTATACTCTTGCAACACAAATTTTACTGGTGTCTGCCAATACTTCTGCTACAGAAATGTTACAGGGGTCTGCCTATACTTTTACTACAGAAATGTTAATGGGGTCTGCCTATACTTCGGCGATAGAAATGTTACTGGGGACCGCCTATATCTTTGCTACTGAAATGTTACTGGTGCTTGTTTGCCTATACTTCTGCTGCAGAAATGTTACAGGGGTCTGTCTATAGTGTTACTACAGAAATGCTACTGGGGTCTGCCTACCCTTCTGCTACAAAAATGTTACTGGGGTCTGTCTATACTTTTACTACAGAAATGTTACTGGGGTCTGCCTGTATTTCTGCTACTGAAATGTTACAGGGGTCTGCCTATACTATTACTACAGAAATGTTAATGGGGTCTGCCTATACTTTTACTACAGAAATGTTACTGGGGTCTGCCTATACATTTGCTACAGAAATGTTTCAGGGGTCTGCGTATACTTTAACAAAAGAAATGTTGCAGAGGCCAGTCTATACTGTTACTACAGAAATGTTACTGGGGTCTGCCTATAATTCTGCTACAGAAATCTTACAGGTATCTGTCTATAGTGTTACAACAGAAATGTTACAGGGGTCTGCCTATACTTCTGCTACAGAAATGTTACTGGGGTCCGCCTATACCTTTGCTACAGAAATGTTACTGGAGTCTGCCTATATGTCTGCTACAGAAATGTTACAGGGGTCTGTCTATACTGTTACTGCAGAAATGTTACAGGGGTCTATCTATACTGTTACTACAGAAATGTTACAGGGGTTTGCCTATACTTCTGCTACAGAAATGTTACTGGGGTCTGCCTATACTTTTACTACAGAAATGTTACTGGGGTCTGTCTATACTGTTACTACAGAAATGTTACTGGGGTCCGCCTATACTTCTGCTACAGAATTGTTACAGGGTTTTGCCTATACTGTTACTACAGAAATGTTACTGGGGTCTGCCTATACTTCTGCTACATAAATGTTACTGGGGTCCGCCTATACCTTTGGTACAGAAATGTTACTGGAGTCCGCCTATACCTTTGCTACAGAAATGTTACTGGGTTCTGCCTATACTTTTACTACAGAAATGTTACAGGGGTCTGCCTATACTTCTGCTACAGAAATGTTACAGGGGTCTGCCTATACTTCTAATATAGAAATGTCACTGGGGTCTGCCTATACTTCTGCTACAGAAATGTTACAGGTGTCTGCCTATACTTCTACTACAGAAATGTCACTGGGGTCTGCCTATACTTCTGCTACATCAATGTTACTGGGGTCCGCCTATACCTTTGCTACAGAAATGTTACTGGAGTCTGCCTATATGTCTGCTACAGAAATGTTACAGGGGTCTGTCTATACTGTTACTGCAGAAATGTTACAGGGGTCTATCTATACTGTTACTACAGAAATGTTACAGGGGTTTGCCTATACTTCTGCTACAGAAATGTTACTGGGGTCTGCCTATACTTTTACTACAGAAATGTTACTGGGGTCTGTCTATACTGTTACTACAGAAATGTTACTGGGGTCCGCCTATACTTCTGCTACAGAATTGTTACAGGGTTTTGCCTATACTGTTACTACAGAAATGTTACTGGGGTCTGCCTATACTTCTGCTACATAAATGTTACTGGGGTCCGCCTATACCTTTGGTACAGAAATGTTACTGGAGTCCGCCTATACCTTTGCTACAGAAATGTTACTGGGTTCTGCCTATACTTTTACTACAGAAATGTTACAGGGGTCTGCCTATACTTCTGCTACAGAAATGTTACAGGGGTCTGCCTATACTTCTAATATAGAAATGTCACTGGGGTCTGCCTATACTTCTGCTACAGAAATGTTACAGGTGTCTGCCTATACTTCTACTACAGAAATGTCACTGGGGTCTGCCTATACTTCTGCTACATCAATGTTACTGGGGTCCGCCTATACCTTTGCTACAGAAGTGTTACTAGGGTCTGCCTATACTTCTGCTACAGAAATGTTACTGGGGTCTGTCTACACTGTTACTACAGAAATGTTACTGGGGTCCACCTATACCTTTGCTACTGAAATGTTACTGGGGTCTGCTATACTTTTACTACAGAAATGTTAATGGGGTCTGCCTATACTTCTGCTACAGAAATGTTACTTGGGTCCGCCTATACCTTTACTACTGAAATGTTACTGGGGTCTGCCTATACTTTTACTACAGAAATGCTACTGGGGTCTGCCTATACTTCTGCTACAGAAATGTTACTGGGGTCCACCTATACCTTTGCTACAGAAATGTTACTGGGGTCTGCATATACTTCTGCTACAGAAATGTTACTGGGGTCCGCCTATACCTTTGCTACAAAAATGTTACTGGGGTCTGCTTATACTTCTGATATATAAATGTTACAGAGGTCTGTCTATACTATTACTACAGAAATGTTACTGGGGTCTGCCTATACGTCTGCTACAGAAATGTTAGAGGGGTCTGCCTATACATTTTCTAGAGAAATGTTAATGGGGTCTGCCTATACTTCTGCTACTGAAATGTTACTGGGTCTGCCTATACCTTTACTGCAGAAATGTTAATGGGGTCTGCCTATACTTCTGCTACAGAAATGTTACTGGGGTCCACCTGTACCTTTGCTACAGAAATGTTACAGGGGTCTGCCTAAAATTTTGCTACAGAAATGTTAATGAGGTCTGCCTATACTTCTGCTACAGAAATGTTACTGGGGTCCGTCTATACCTGTGCTACTGAAGTGTTACTGGTGGTTGTTTGCCTATACTTCTGCCACAGAAATGTTACAGGGGTCTGTCTATACAGTTACTAAAGAAATGTTAATTTGGTCTGCCTATACTTCTGCTACAGAAATGTTACAGGGGTCTGTCTATACTGTTACTACAGAAATGTTACTGGGGTCTGCCTATACTTTTGCTGCAGAAATGTTACTGGGGTCTGCCTCTACTTTTATTCCAGAAATGTTACTGGGGTCTATCTATACGTTTGCTACAGAAATGTTACTGGGGTCTGCCAATACTTCTGCTACAGAAATGTTACAGGGGTCTTTCTATACTATGGGTTCACTAAGTCTTCCAATCGGGGAGTTTTACCGATCTGGCACACATACACTGACTGACTAGGGCAGAAATGTGGGCCGAGGCCAAGGTCGTTGGTGGGGTGAAACTCTCCCAAGGTTGGGCACTCTGATTTCTTCCTGTGTAATACCATCTTTGTGCACTGACAGCATAGACGAGCCCAAGGAACTTAAAGACTTCCCCTTGTAGTGTTGAGTTATCTGTGTGGGGACACATGGATTTCCCATTGCTATGTAGCTCAGGGCACCTTGGGCACACATGGTGGAGGCTGGGACCGAGCCTGATCCAGGGTCCACTCACATACTTCCCACGCAGACTATAGCGGGTCCTGGTCATGCTAATGTCCTTGTAATGCCACCTCCTCCAGCTTGGGGTCATGGGATCAGCACTGGGCAACATGTATTTTCTCTCGTGTTACCACAGTTATCCGCGCCACTGGTTTGGGGCAAACAAGAGGAGCGTTACTGCATTCATGAGAGGTTCACAGCTGTACTAGCATCGGAGTCCGCTTCATGCCCGCGATTGCTAAGGGTGTGGCAGAGGCCTATGTCCTGGGGGAAATGCAACTGCACCAGGTTGGGCCTGTGGAATTTCTTCCTGGTTAATACAGTCTTTGGAGCGGTGAAAGCAAATGTAACTGATTTAATGAGACCTTCACAGCTATACTAGCATCGGAGTCCGCTTCATGCCTGCGATTGCTGAGGGTCTGGGCAGAGTCCTATGTCCTGGGGGAAAAGCAACTGTGCCAGGTTGTGCCTGTGGAACTTGTTCCTGGTTAATCCTGTCTTTGGAGTGGTGAAAGCAACCGCAAATAATTAAATGAGACGTTCACAGCTGTACTAGCATCGAAGTCCGCTTTATGCCCACCAACCCACTGACTTACTAGGGCAGAAATATAGGCCAAGGCCCTTCAGAGGGTGAAACTCTGCCATGTTTGGGCACTCTGATTTCCTCATGTGTAATACCGTGCTTGAGTTTCTTGGACTAGCCTATGCTGTGAGTGCACAATGAGTTCCCATTGCATTGCTTTACCTGTCTGGCACAAATACACTGACTGACTAAGGTAGAAATGTGGGCCGAGGTCCTTGACGGGGTGAAAGTCTGCCATGTTTGGGCGCTCTGATTTCTTCTTGTGTAATACTACCTTTGTGCTCCGACAGCATAGGCAAGCTCAAGGAACTCAAAGACTTTCCATTGCGGTGTTGAGCTATCTAACGTCTACACAGAATGAATTGTCTGTGGACACATGGATTTCCCATTGCTCCTCGCATTGTGGAGATGTGTAGAAGTGCAGGCACCTGAGTCCCCTTTATGCCCACGCTTGCGGCTCCTGACAATTTTGCGACGGAGGTGACATGGGATTGGAATGATGATCGTACATCAATTTATCATCGATTCTCAACAGCATTGTGGGCTATCGCCCCCCTTTCAAAGAGGGTTGCTGCCTGGGCCTGCCAACATTCTGCAGTATGTGCCTCTGATTCCTCCTCATCGCAGATGTACTTAGAAATAGACATGAGAGTGGTGTAGCTATGAAGCGAGCATGTGGCATGAGAGCAACTACAGGCTGTGCAGGGAAACTTTTGGGTGCGCTGTGGATGCAGGGTCGGGCAGCATGTAACCCAGGAGAAGAGGCAGCGGTGTCACACACAGGCAGTGATTGTCCTTGGTTTCAGGTAGTGTGGTGCTTAGCTAAGGTGTGCCTTGCTAATGAGGGTTTGTCCAAAGTAAAAGTTGTTAGGGTGGAGGGCAGACTCTTGCCCCCATTGTGGCTTAATAGTGGGACCTGGGAGCCTCAGATGCAGCCATGCATGCTGCCCCTGCCCTTCCCTATCCGTTTCTGTGGTGTTTCCATGACTTTCGGATGTTTTCCAGAGTTACACATGTCATGACCTATGCGGAGCATCGGTCATATACAAAAATGCTCGAGTTGCCCATTGACTTCAATGGGGTTCGTTACTCGAAACGAGCTCTCGAGCATCGCGGAAAGTTCGACTTGAGCAACGAGCACCCGAGCATTTTGGTGCTCGTTCATCTCTAGTAGGTACCCATCTTTCCCAGGTTGAGATTAGACCATCTGGCATTAGCGTTAGGACTAGAGATGAGCGAACGTGTCCGTTACGGACACATCCGCACCCGGACACCCGCTTTGCCGAACACTGCAGTGTTCGCGCGTAAGTGTCCGGGTGCCCCCGGGGGGCGGGGAGATGCGCGGCGGCGCGGGCGGCAGTAGCGGGGAACAGGGGGGAGCCCTCTCTCTCTCCCTCTCCCCCCCACTCCCCGCCGCACCCCCCCGCGCTGCCACGGCGGCCCCCGAACTTTTTCGCCCGAACACTGAAGTGTTCGCAAAGTTCGGTGTTCGGGCGAAAAAGGGGCGGGGCCGAACGTGTTCGCTCATCTCTAGTTAGGACCCATCTGAAAGCTTGGCCACCTGGACGTTGGTAGATGGGCCAATGTAATTTGATCAAATTATATACGAAGATCCTTGCATTATTTAATGTGGTTAGAGTATTTATTACGGTATGCATACCTCTGATAGTAAATGTATTTTGAATGTTGTTAGTTACAATCATTCCCTGCACGGTCTCCAACTAAAGAAATGTAAAAACTTAAAGGCGTCCCCATGAACATTTATTTTTAAAAATAATTTTCATAAAATATAAATCAGCTCTACAATAAAGAGGCGATACAAAGGTACACTGAATTACAGCAACGAGATTTATTACAATAGAAAGAAACAAGTTGATGTTTTTGTGGTTAAATAGAAGAAAATTGCGGAGGAAAACAGGTCAAAGTATTACCGCTACGATACATTACAATGATGAACACGGCACCGCGGACAGTGCGAGGGAGCCAGTCATAATGGGATGATGTCCGAATGTAGGCGGTTGACATTTCTTCCCGCGTGGAGAGTTATAATACCAATCCAATTATTTCTGCTAACGAGGAAGTTTAAAAGCTTTGAATTTCTTGCCAATGTTATCCCAGTAGCTAAAATGATGTGACTAATTACAATTCTGAAATGTTCAGGGAATTAACCGAATATTAAAAGACCTTCCATGTTGTAAGAAAAAATGACAGATGGTAAGATATGGTTAAAAATAAAGAAAGCCATACTGGCCACTCTAATCCTTCTGGTCCAGGACAACGACTTCCATTCTCAATGTCCATCAGTATTTATATTGGTTGTAGTGGTGACATCCCGTATACACACAGCAAACAAGATTGTACAGACAGCAGCATTTGGAGACCAGTTAGTTCCCTGCTGTTTTACAAGCCTTGTTCCAAGGCAAGGAGGAAAAATGCACAGCCCATCGGAGGTCTGGATCACGACCCAAATACTTGTCCAAATAAGTTATATAGTCCAGGCAGCACGAGATGAATACAAATAAACTCTTTAATCCTCCATAACCAGCGACGTTTCTACTTGTAAAAAAGGGTTTTTATCAAGCTTCATATATAACTTATTCCGTAAACACACGACTCCTGTAACCAATCACAGGCCACAGCAGTGTAGAGTTACATACCTTTGAGACCAGTGATCGGCTGAAGCGGTGATGTTCCCTATGCACATGTGATGACTGTAGCCAATGTAAACAGGAGTGGTGCTGGACCCACAGGGAATTAGAATAGTGAACATGACTGTCTTATTTTTTAATTTTATTGCAAAACATATGGATTCTTGAAATGGAGGAATATATTTGACAAATAAAACATGACGCCAGGACTTAATAGTAAAAGAAACTACTCCCGAGAATGGAAAATCATAACAAGGGGCAAGAAGACAAAGACCGGACACAAACGTGCTGAAATCCTAATTAATAAAATACACATCTAAAGTCCACAACAAAATAAGATACAGAAATGGTACCGTGTTTCCCCAAAAATAGGACACTGTCTTATATTAATTTTTGACTCAAAAGAGGCACAGTGTTTTATTTTCAGGAGGGGTGTGTCTTATCCTTACCCAGCCGCCGCCATCTGTGTCCCTCATGCTGGTCCCCACACTGCTGCAGTCCTCAGCGCTGACAGGATTCTCTTCTCCTGGTAACAGGGTTTTAAATACCTCGCCTCCAATGAGCCCTGTAATTGGATCGAGGGCCAGCCAATCAGAGCCGATGCTCGGTGAACCAATCACAGCCATTCACTGTCATTCACTGAAAGGCTGTGAATGATTGAGCGCCGCCTTTGATTGGCTGACGCTCGATACAATCACAGCGCTCTCTTAACGGAGGGCAGGGTATTCAAAGCCTTGTCACCACAAGAGAATCCTATCAGCGCTGAGGACTGCAGCCTGCCACAGCGCCGGAGACCAGCGTGAGGGACACAGATGCCGGCGGCTAGGTGGGTATTCTTTTTTTTTAAACCTAGTGTAGCTAGGGCTTATTTTCAGGGGGAGCTTATATTTCAAGGCCGCCTCCACCCCACCTCCCCTTGAAAATAAGGGTAGGGCTTATTATCAGGGTAGGGTTTATTTTGGGGGAAATGATCACTGTCTACCGACTGGTATCAGAGAGCAAAATTAAAGCAGAAATACAATGAGGATAAAAAAAAGAAAAGGGGGAGAATGGAGTGGAAAGAGAACAGGTGAAAGAAAAGGAGATGAAGGGGAGGTATAGACAAAACAATGATTAGTTTCTAGGTGAAAAAGGATCAGAAGAATGAATCACAACATAAGGGACGGGTATTCCTAAGAATTTTTAAAGCACAACAGATAGTACCAGGTAAGTCGTAAGTCTAAACTTATTTGGACATCCCCGAAGACGGCCCGTTAGGTCTTCTATTCCTTTCACCATTTGGATTTTTTTGAACCAGATGCGTATAGAAGATGGAATCACTTGTCTCCCTACAGCTGGCATATATATGAGGGCCGCAATGATCATAGTAACATAGTATGCCTGGCCGAAAAAAACATTTGTCCATCCAGTTCAGCCTATTACGCCTCAATGTTGATCTAGAGGAAGGCAAAAACCCAATGAGGTAGAAGCCAATCCTCTCCATTTAAGGGGAAAAAAATATTTCCTGACTTCAATCTGGCAATCAGAATAATCCCCGGATAAACAACCCTTTCGCAGTTATTAATGAGTGTAAAAGGATGGCAAATTATCAACCTCATAACAGAGAGACGAATCTTGCACAGATAGAGAAGGAAAATACTTATTTTTAACCATTGCCTAACCTCCGGCAATTCTATTGAAGAATAGCAGATTAGGCTTTAAGAGTACAAAAGGGTCTTGTCAAAATAAATGAGCAGCAAGACAAGACCAGCACATCTTGAAGTAGGTACTTTTCTGTCTTCCAGTAGATACTGACATATTGTTTTTGGAAATTTTTGATGGCGTAAGTTACCATTGTAAAATTACATTTTTGGACGATTTTCCAATGAGAAGGGGCTTTCAATGCTTTTTCTTACCCAAGCTGAAATAGTGTGGCACAGCGTTTGCTTGAGCTCTATGCCAATCATTCAGTGGGAATTGAGGATCAAGGTCTTGTTCCATTTCAACATTTTTTATGTTTTTTATTTTTTTGAAGGATAGATAAAAAGGAGTCATAGTAGGAATAAGATGCCCTCTTCAAGATGTTAAGGCACTGAATATCAGATAAAAGCAGATTTGGGAAAGATGGGAGTAGTAATTTCACTTTTATGCATAATATGACAAATTCTTATAGACTTGTAAAACTCAGTGTTGGAAATATTATGATGCAAGTTCAACCGAATTATTATCTGTTAGAAGCTCCTCTATAGAAATAATAGTAGCATCTTCCATGACAAAAGGCCAATTCCGGGCAAATAGGAGTTAGGAAATTGTAGAGGCAGGACGTATGTGGCCGTCAACAGGGAAATCAATAAAATTATGGCTGTTGAAATATACATATGTAAAAAAACAACAAAAGAGGAAAAAAAAGAAAAACTGTCTCCTCATGAAAAATGGTTTTCCAGACTAAAAAAATAGGCAATTCATTCTCAGGGTAGAGATTTTTTGGAGCAAGGCTTTTATTTGGGTTATTCCATTAATAAAGAACTTCACTACTCCCTTTTTTGTAGCTTGATGAAGGAGACTGTCCTACTTATTGGTGTATGGAGAGCTTTTCAAGGTTATATAGCCTAGATAAGACATATTATGTAGCGTTTCAGGGAGACACATTACCAATCATACTTGATTTGAAATCTATGATCAAGTTCTCCCTATGTAATATTGGAATGTTATTCTTAAAGATAGACCATCAATAGTGATCAGCGGAGGTCCCCTGCTCAGGACCCCCAACAGGAAGCAAATATCTCTGTATATTTGGCAATGGCCAAGCATGGTATTGCAGGCACAACTCCCATTAACTTCTATTCATTATCAAGGATTGATCTTTATGAATTCTGTTACCCGCTTACCTCTTTTACTATAGATTTGCTATACTTTTATTATCTTCATTATTGGCCCACGTGGTTCATGATATCAGATGGACTATATTGAAGGCATTTGCTTCATTATGCTTTTTTCATCCATCATGCTTATGATCATGTTATATCTACACTGACTGGCTTGCAAGAGTCACACAACCTGTTAATTCAGAAAAGTAGATGTCTTTAGTAAGCACCACTAGGCCCATATCATGTGGCCTCATTAACTGTAGGTTTAATTTTTTTCACATGTTTCTGTGGCACCATGGTTTATTATTTATATAGCATCTGGCATAGAGCAGTTGTAATAGCTATGATGCATAAGCTTTCCCTGTTGTCTACAATTTTGATCTAATGTAATAAAGGATTGATTTTAGTTGCTGGCTCTAGGTCCACTTTTGTCATTTTTGAAAGTAAAGGCTGCGCTTCTTTTCTTACTTACCACAATATATTTTCATATGGATCACGGTCACAGTAGACCTGCAGTAACTATAATTTAGGATGTTTGATAGATCAAAGCTATTCCACAAATTAACTCTCTTATTGAGTGTTCAATGTCTCTGAATGCCCTGATGTATTAAAACTCTGTCTTCACATTTCCCACATTCCAAATAAGTACACGGTTTTTCTAATGAGTTTTCAAAACTTGATTTCTTTGTAAAATTCCACATCTAGAATATCAAAAAGTCTTCCCCTCCGTGTGGTGACGTCTCTGATGTTTAATAAGATCTGATCTCCGCACATAACCTTTCCCACATTCTGAACACGAAAATGGCTTCTCCCCTGTGTGGGTTCTCTTATGTTTAACAAGAGTTGATTTATCTGTAAAGCATTTCCCACATTCTGGACATGCATACGGCTTCTCTCCTGTGTGACGTCTTTGATGCTCCCTACATTTGACATTAGTAGTGAAGCTTTTCCCACATTCTGAACATGAAAATTCTCCTGTGTGAATTCTCTGATGTTGGACAAGATCCGATTTTTCTATAAAACATTTCCCACATTCTGAACACAAATATGGCCTCTCTCCTGTGTGAATTTTGATATGTCTAACAAGATCTGATTTACGTGTAAAACTTTTCTCGCATTCGGGACATGAACATAGATTTTCTCTTGTGTGAGTTCTGCCATGTCTAAGAAGATTTGATTTATGTGCAAAGCATTTCCCACATTCTGAACATGAAAATGGTTTCTCTCCTGTATGATCTCTCTTATGTTTAACAAGATCAGATTTATGTGTAAAGCATTTCCCACATTCTGAACATGAAAATGGTTTCTCTCCTGTGTGAATTCTCTGATGTTTAACAAGATGTGATTTAATTGGAAAACATTTCCCACATTCTGAACATGAAAATGGCTTCTCTCCTGTATGATCTCTCTTATGTTTAACAAGATCAGATTTATGTGTAAAGCATTTCCCACATTCTGAACATGAAAATGGTTTCTCTCCTGTATGATCTCTCTTATGTTTAACAAGATCAGATTTATCTGTAAAGCATTTCCCACATTCTGAACATGAAAATGGTTTCTCTCCTGTGTGAATTCTCTGATGTTTAACAAGACGTGATTTAATTGGAAAACATTTCCCACATTCTGAACATGAAAATGGCTTCTCTCCTGTATGATTTCTCTTATGTCTAACAAGATCAGATGTATCTGTAAAGCATTTCCCACAGTCTGAACATGAAAATGGTTTCTCTCCTGTGTGAATTCTCTGATGTTTAACAAGACGTGATTTAATTGGAAAACATTTCCCACATTCTGAACATGAAAATGGTTTCTCTCCTGTGTGAATTGTCTGATGTTTAACAAGATCAGATTTATCTGTAAAGCATTTCCCACATTCTGAACATGAAAATGGTTTCTCTCCTGTGTGAATTCTCTGATGTTTAACAAGACGTGATTTAATTGGAAAACATTTCCCACATTCTGAACATGAAAATGGTTTCTCTCCTCTGTGAATTCTCTGATGTTTAACAAGAAGTGATTTAATTGGAAAACATTTCCCACATTCTGAACATGAAAATGGCTTCTCTCCTTTATGATCTCTCTCATGTCTAACAAGTTCTGAGTTATCTGCAAAACGTTTCCCACATCTTGAACACAAGTAGGGCTTCTCTGCTGTATGAATTCTGATATGTTTTACAAGATCTGATTTACTCGTAAAACCTTTCACACATTCTGAACATGAAACTAGATTTTCTCCTGTGTGAGTTCGAGCATGTCTAATAAATCTTGCTTTATATGCAAAACATTTCCCACATTGTGAACATGAATACAGTTTCTCTCCAGTGTGACTGATTCTTTTTCTAAGACCTGAGTTGTTTGTAAGCTGTTTTCCACATTCATGAAACATTTTCTGACCTGTATTTGTAGCAAAATTCTGTGATTGGTCAGGAGAAGGTTCCTTATGATTAGAGGGATCATAGGATAAATCTGTACTTTCAAGTTTTGGATAAACAATACTGGTAATAACGTTTTCTTCTGAAGAGTGATACATGATATTTTCATCTTCTGTTTTACAATTTAGTGATGACATAAATTTTCCATCAGAGTCCATATTAGCATCATGTGATAGATCTGTCCTATCAAGTTCTGGATGTACATTAAGCACAATGGGGTTTTCCTCTGAAGAGTGCTGAACAAGGTCTTCATCTTCTACTTTACAATTTAGCGATGGAATGAAATTTCCATCAAAGTTCTTATTAGGATCATATGATAGATGTGTCCCATCAAGTTCTGGATGAACATTAAGTGTAATGGGATTTTCTCCTAAAGAGCGCTGCACAATATCTTCTACTTCTTCTTTATAATTTACTGATGACATGACGTTTCCATCAGAGTTCCTATTGCGATCATATGATAGATCTGTACTGTCAAGTTCTGGATGTACATGGAAGTTAATGAGGTTTTCTCCTAAAGAGTGCTGCACAATATCTTCTTCTTTTACTTTATAATTTAGCAATGACATGGAATTTCCATCAGAATTCTCACTAGGATTATCTGTTAGAATTAAAATTTGATATTGTAATTCCTTTTTCAAACTACAAATGTGGACAAATTTTATAACAGTCCTATTAGGCTGACAAAACAGAGTACCTGCACTTTACCTGGCGACAGGCTTCCTCTAGGTGCTAGCTGACCCTCACAGGACAGAACACCTATACAACAAAAGACAGACCAGGACTGGTAGGAATAAAGAGACAGGTTGCAAGGAAACAGAGGCACAGGGGAAGACAATAGACAGAGGGATGCAAGAAAGAACAGAATGACAAAGCGCAGGACACAGAATGCAAACAGGATAACTTGAACAAACAAGTTCTAAGCTGGAAGCCAGAGAGCAGGTCTGAAACAACATCAGCTCTGCAGCACTGATGTGGAGTCCCAGCACAGCTATATAGGAAGGAGATTGGCAAAGAGCCTACAGCTGAGCAGAGAAGCGCTAGAGTAATTAACCATAGCAGTTCTGGAAGCAGGTAAGAAAGCTCAGTTTACAGGGAGAGTAGGACGACGCCCACATCTGCCAGCACCAGGGAGAGGGAAGTAAGTCTGAACAAAAGATCTAACAGTTATGAATGTCCATTTATCATACCAAATCTTAATGCCTTCACACAACATTATCAATGTTCATTAATCATACCATATTTTAGGCTAAGGGCCATACTTCCTTGTCAGACTCATGGCTGTCACAGACTGGCAGCAGGAGCTCACTATCTCACTGAAGTGGATCAGAAAATGAGCTGCAAATGACACTGCGTTCAGGAACATTTTTATGACCTGCAGACACACCTACACAGGTGTCTACTGACTACAGAGCAGAAATAATCCTTTTTCTGCTGGAGTTATCCGCAAACAATCTGCCCTTAGGTCCCTTAACGGCAATCTCCAGTACTACATTGCTACACCAGCCTAAAACTACTAAATTCTGGTTCAAAACACATTTTTTGGAGAAAAAAAAGGCTGCAAGGTCTCAAGGAGATTTTACTTTAAACTAAACTCAGAAGTGGATTTAAAATGAATTGGAAATATAAAGCTAGAACATTCTTCTCCTTCATGCCCCATCCGCTTTTGACTTTTACTCAAAAATATGCATGAAAACCTTCCACAAAAACTGCCTCAAACACTGCCGTGCCATTTTTCCAAAAAGCATTGAAAGCACCTTTAACAAGATAATGTACGCTTTTCAGGCTTAATTCATTGATATTTTAATAAGGTCTGTACAGTCTACAGTCCTTAATTTAATTAAGAACTAAATTACTTCATTAAGAACTAAAATTTAAAGTCTAAATTCTAAGTAAAATGAATTCAACAAGGTGGGTGAAACGTTTGTTACAGATTCTGATTAAGAATTTCACTCCATCTATACCATACATCATAAAGATACTTTATTAAATTAAAGGAGTTGTCCGAGTTATTTGTTTTATATAGTTTTGGGCTCTCTATGCAATTAATGACCTCAAGTTATTGAGTTCATCATAACTTAAGTCACTTTTTCAGGTTCAAGGGCTTGCAAGTTAGGGTTAGGGTTTGAAATATACGAACTACATGACTGCTACAAATACAGGTGGCATGGACCGCGCTTGTTGCCCAGTAAGAATGTGCTAATGTTTTGTTTGAGCAACACTGTAATAATTGTTATTTCATTTATTTTTATAATTTCAAGGACACTTGTGGGGCATATACATTCTGGAATGGACAATTAACTGTCATAATCATAAAGATTAGTTTGTGAGTTCTAAAGTCCAGAAATTAAATGTGCAAAAAAATATTCTAAAAAAAATATTGATAAAGAACAAGATTTGTTTGAGTCTACAAACTCTCCCAAAATAATTCTGCCCTTTTTTGAAAGTCTGTACACTAAGCAGAAAATGTAAATAAAAGGATCTCTTAAAAAGAATCCCACCCTTAAAGATTGGTTAGTGAGGAATGAACGATCTAGTCTAAAAATGTTTTATAAAACACATTAAAAAAAAAAGAATAAAATGGACTACCTAAAAAGAATCCCCTTACGCACTACCTCTTTGGCTTCACCTATACATTAGATAAAATTAATAACTTAAAACTGTGTGGTAAGTCTTGAAACAGCTCCCTGGTTGACATGGTCACATCAAGCACTAAAACCATGTACCCCTCCTCCTCACATGCTTGCTGCAAACACCGCTAGCAGTTGCGGGGATAGGCTAAAGGAAGCAGCACTCTGAAAGCCTATCGGCATCCTTAGACTTGAAGGATTGTCCAGGTGCCTTGTTCTTAAACAGGAGTTATTCTTTTAACTGAGTCTGGAACTCAAGGAAAATTGGGCTCGTTAGCATTTTTTTTAAAGAAAAGAACATATGAATAATAGCTAAAGATATGAATAAGGTAGATTTGGGCCTTTTAAGACCCAGCTCTTTCGCTTCACCTGGTATGGCTGGAATTGTTGCACTGACAAAATATTATGTCAGCACTCAGACATGGGGGAATAAAAGCTTCTGCTTTATTTCTTCATTGCTTATCACAGAGACGGGAAGTCTATATGTAAATTTTTCTTAAAAGCCCTTCATAGGTATAGACTAAAAGAATATAGTTTATTAGAAACTCTTAAAAACATATACGGGCTGACTAACATACATTAACACAAAAAAAGAGGAGAAGATATATTTAGGTGCAAGTTTGAATTATGCATCCAATGTCTCCAATGTAGATAATGGTCACAATAGCATGGTCAGTATAAGTGGATAACTTTAGTGCATATACAGAGTTCCTGCACTGAATGACTGATGACAGTCGTATGTAGAGGTCGCAGAGAACTACGGCTCTGAATGACTGGTGAAGTCACAGAGAAATACGGCTCAACGCGTTGCTCCGCTCGCTTTAGAGCGGTTCATTAGGAGCCACAGATGTATATTTGACCAAAAAATCTTTAGTGGGATTAATAGCGTCAATCATTTAATTGACTAAGCTATCTTAGTCTATACCTGTGAAGTGCTTTATTTCTTCACTTTCATTTAAAATAAGTTTGTTTACAGGCATAAAAATTGCATCTTCCCTACACGTTTCAAACTAAGAACAAACTGTTCAAAATGTGTAGGCAACATGGAGCTTTATGTCACCATGGAGTTCACCTGCACAGTAGAGGTATATAAACATCATTTATTAGTTACCGCCAAAAAATGTTGCTTATGTCAGGTTTATATAAGTAAGGTAGAGATTGGAGTCAGGAAAAGTGTGTCCACTTAACCAATCTAAACACATTGGTAAGGTAAACAGTCAAGTGATTGAGCAAGTAGTGGGCGAGTCAAGTGGTAGAATGAGCAAAGTAGCTTTGTACATTGTAGCACTAAGGCCTTTACATGACTGTTATTGCTTCCCTGTGCCCACAGTAAAGGGCAACAAGACAGTTGAAAAAAATAATGTCAATAGTATATCTGTATCTTCTTACCTTGTGATATAAGAGGATGGTGGTTTTCAATCATGATGTCATTGTACAGATCCTTGTGTCCTTCTAAATACTCCCACTCCTCCATGGAAAAATGGACAGTGACATCCTGACACCTTATAGGCACCTGACACACACAATGATAAAGTCATTAGACACCACTAGTGCTGTTACTGCATAATTTCCCAACATTCCCAGCAGTGTCACCTCTCCAGTCAGCAGCTCAGTGATCTTGTTGGTGAGTTCTAGGATCTTCTGCTCATGTATCGGTAAGTGAGGAGGAGCCTCTGTGATGGGGCTCTGGCCCCTGCTCCATCCTCCTGACTCATGGAGATGGCTGTTCGGAGTCGTACCGTCAGCCGATGTCTTCTTCACCATCGTGTAATTCTGGGTATGGAGGGAGACAGGTAGAGAATTGAAGTCGAAAGTGAGAGATTGTGATCTAGTGATACATCTGGCAGCCAAGCATGCATATTGCAACTCCAATCATTTCAATGGGACTGCTTGAGATAGAGGCTGGATTTTGTGTCAATGTGGAAGCTATTGAAAGGTCGTATGGAGAGGTGGAGAAAGTGAAGGAGGCATAGGAGGAAGGTCAGGAGGGGACAGACAAGGATGAATGTATCACAACTCTCGGAGTACCATGAAATGTGGACCACCCCTTTTGGCTTCATGCCCCACCTGTAGGATAATGACCCAATGTGCTGTTAAGGATATGTAACACCACTGGCCATGCATGCTGCTCAGGTGAACCCCATCACTGACAGCGTTCTTCAATGCTAGGAATATGCAGTGCAGGAATGGCTTTTTGAGCAAATAAATGGTGGTTGTGCATCTGGTACTGTTGGTTAGCATGGAGCATTTCATTGCTGAAAGCATCTGTGTCAGTTAGCCTGAAGGGCAGCATTTCCATTACAAGCAACAGTGCAATGCTTGCATTCAGGCTCTGTGATCATGGATAGTTGGCGCTGTGGGATAGAGGGATGGCTGCTGACCTGGGACACTCTGGAATGTTGGGTAGATGTCAATGTCAGTGAAGATGATGGTGGCCATTCAATTTCTGCTCTCCGATCAGAGCAGAGGAGAGGCCTGAAGTAGCCATGTTACTGCCCCTACACAAAACTGCCTCTCTGTGCTCAGAGGCTACTGCATGAACAGGGAGGGAGATGAAGGAAGAGACCACTAAAGAACGTAGGAGTAAAGAACAGCATGAGGCTGACTCTTTACCCTCTGAAATAGGTGGTCTCTCCAAGGCAATGTGGGTGGTGGCAGTTCATGTGGCTGTTCATACAAGTTGTGCTGAGGTTCTTTTACATTCTTGCCATGTTTTAAATGCTTACCGCAGATCTTACAGATGACCACTCTTCTGTCATCAGCTGCGGTTTCAAAGACACATTTGGTGACATCATCAAGACACCCTGGCTGCTGATTGGCTGCACACTGACCTCTGCAGCAGGCATTATGGGAAATTCAATTTTCCCATGATTTATTTCAAGTATTGGTTCAAACCCAGTTTGATTTTGCAAAAATCTTGATGATTTTACCACCTAATCGATCAAGATGAGCAACACTACTTTTAGGTGCTTGGTTTCTTTGACAGCCAGTGTATTTGGTGGAGAAGAACATGAGAGGCAATGCCAGAAAATATTACTTTACTGAAAGAGTAGTTTATGCTGGAAAGAAACTTCCGGCAAAAGTGGTTGGGAAATCAACAGTAAGTGATAGTAAATCTACCTGGATAAAATATATATCTATTCTAACAAAAAATTGAAATAATGTAAGAGCAGGCAAGATGGACCATGGGCTCCTCCTGTCACCAGTTTTCTATGTGTCTGTATAGATGTCAAAATTAGTGACAAAATTTCAAGTCTCGAGGCCAAACTCCAGCTGGGTAATTCTTTTAATTCCTTTCCTCCACATTACATTCAGCCTACTTACTATTCTCATTGCTACTACAACATTACTATTAGTGCATTGGTTCCCACCACACAGAACTGACCCTATTGGTGGTCGATCTTCACATTTTCTGCTGTTCATTTCTTTAGTTCTCCCTCACTTGGAAGGTCTGGAAGCCGTTATACCGGACACTGGACTGTTTCTATTACTTCCTAGAATGGACTTGCTCTTCCCTTAGTCTGACTTGTTACATAATACAATAAAGATCATAGAAATACAGAAAAGCTTACCTCTCCGGTCAGCAGGTAGATGATCTCCATGGTGAAGTTTAATATTCTTATGGTAACATCATTTCTTTCTTCATCCATCTTTGGTGGGTCATTCGGGAGAAGGACTGCTTTGGATGAGAATACGAGAGAACTGGATAAACCGGAGGGTTCTGGTACTGACGGCAGTTCGCTGTGCTACGCTGTTTATGCAATTCCCTTTCACTTCTATGAAACTTAAATAAAAAGGGTGTATAACAGCCAATTTAGGTGATTTGGTAATCTCAGGCAGTGGTGGTAAGCCAGAATGAGGTTAACGGGACGGGCAGTTTTCAAAATAAGTGTGGGTTACAGACATGGGTCCAGTATTGATCAGACATTCATGTTATATCCTATGTGAATTAGGAACATTCCTTTAAGGAACGCAAAGACAATAGAAGAGAAGATAAACCATCCAAAGTGCGATGTAGCATCACTTCAGTAAAAAATACCTACTTAACCCCCAAGTGCCTCCATACTCCGGTACCAGAAGTTTCTGCATCAGTCATGTGCCATTCATCATTCATGTGACTACTGTAGGCCATCACTGTCCTAGGTGGTCAAGTGCCGTTCATGCAGACATGAAAGCTAAGGACAGTGACTGGCTGAAGTGATCATGTGTACAATGACAGTCATGAGATTGCTGTAGTAGCTTCCAGCAGTGTAATGGATACAGGACACTGTAAACAACAAGATTACTTACCGGTAATCAGTTTTCCATAAGCCCATGACCACACTAGTGGGAGACCACCTCCTGTCCGGAGAGGAAACAGGGACCTTCCAGATCTCTTTAAATGTGGGCATGCCTTACACCTTCTCAGTTCTGTAGCAAGATCCATAGACTAATTGAGGCCTATCCCTTTTATTTACATTTAGACTTAAAATGTATTAATTTATTTGTAACTCAAATACTTCAGTAGGGAGCAAAATTAGTGTTGCTGTCATGGAAAATGGATTACCGCTAAGTATTCTTGTGTTCCCCTTACGCCCCTAAGCTCCAGTGAGAGATTAAACCAGATTAATAACTAGGGAGGGTTGATAGCCTGAGGTATTAGTCTACAGATGGCTAATAACTCCTATTGGATTGGAGAATCCACCAATATAGAAACTCCAACTGACTTGTAGCCTTGAAATATCAACACTCCCTGTTGATGATGAAAACTGCCAGCCAAATATATGCTCCAAATTACAGAATATATAACAGCTTTTTAGACCTCGTTTTACTGGTTTCTCTATTAGAGCCAGCTAGACTATGGAACATACTATGATATTGTTCTTAGGAAGTATGATCCCAATATCTTGTACTCAGAATGAATCCAAGCCAAGATTCTAGATTGAGTTCTTGATTTTAAAGTTAGGAGGATCCGTGAAGACAGCTTATCAAAAATAAATGTTCCAAAGCATAAACCCTCCTATAACTATTCCACATAAGGAGGCAACTTCAGGAAGAAAGATTCTTATATAAAAATCCACCATTGGAGGTAAATTGTAACCTCCATCTATTTGGCATTTTGTTCTTATGTAATCATCACAACAGTCTTACTTCAAATTCCCAAAGGTATTCTTTACCATAGATACCTTACTGAAGATATGCGGTGAGGAAAAAGAGGCTTCGTCTATTGTCTTTCCACTGAAGATCACTTATCAAATCAGAGGTCACCGGCCAACAGCCCAACACAGAGGATATGAGTAAACGGGGCATAGGCAGAGCCTAGAGGCTATAAGTCACAGGCAGATCATAGAGCCGTAGGCAATGCTCAGCAGTCACAAAACAACAGGCTAACATGTGGCATGTGGGCCTCACCTATACTAGACCAAGGTCTGGCACAGACGCCCTAATTATAAAAGAAAAAGGGTATAGGCAAAGCCCAAAGGCTATAGACCAGTGGTGGCGAACCTATGGCACGCGTGCCAGAGACGGCACGTAGAGCCCTTTCTGCTGGCACGCAGAGTCATCGACTGCTCACCACTTACTGAATACTGGCAGGGGCAGGAAGGACCAATGGCCCTGGCAGGTGAGACATGTCCTCGATGTACTCCATTAGCTTTCCCTGATGGTCTTCCCTCTCTGCCTTGTCAGTGTCCCTGGCTCGCTCCCTTCTCCACTGCAGTGGCAGCCCAGCATCTTCCCTACATGCTCTGCCGGCGGGACGGGTCCCCCGCTGTCAGTGTCCCCTTGGGCCGGCGCACGGGGGAAACAATGTACAGTGGCGGCATGCAGGCTAACAGCAGGGAGGACAGTGGCAGCCGGGCACATGGCCCTACACAGCCAGCATTGAGTGGGACAGCGGGGAGCACAGTGACAGCGGCCACAGTGGGAAGGGGGACCCAAGAGCGCACTGTTATGAGTGTGATGGGCTGGGAGCACAGTGTCAGCAGTGGGGGTGGCCCGGAGCACTGTGTCATGAGTGTGGGGGCACTGGCGTAACCCTGGAGGCCAGGCAAAAATCTTGGCACACGCTGCTGCTGGAGCCTGCTTGCAGGGGAGCCAATCGGAAGCTAGGGGTGTAACAGGGGCGTTCCTGCATGGAAACCCTGTCATACCCCTAGCGTCCGGTGGTGACAAGATACACCAGTACGGGAGGCATCCGGCAGCACACACTGATGTCACACTGTGTACCTGGCATCAGCGCTAGCAGCAGCGGCGAGTAGAGGAGGATGGGGTACGTATATGGGTCTCGTTGGGGAAGGGGCACTATTATTACTGTGGGCCGTTGTTGGGTGTCAATAGTACCGCTGGGGCCACTGTGGGATGTCAATAGTACCGCTGGGACCACTGTGGGATGTCAATAGTACCGCTGGGGCTGCCGTGGGGTGTCGCTGGGGCCACCGTGGGGTGTCGCTGGGGCCGCTGGGGTATGTTTATATGTGCCAGTAATTACCGTGGCAAATTCCGCAGCATTTCCCCATCCAAAAAGTAGTCAAAAGCTGCACCCTGTCTATGTTGAAGCGGCCCTGTCCTTTTTATAACGATGGGGGTAAAATCATACGTCGTGATAAGCAATGCCCCCTGACATGTTGGCGCTTTGCGATACATAAGTGGGTTTTGGGTTGCAGTTTGGGCACTTGGTCTCTAAAAGGTTTGCAATCACTGCTATAGACCATAGAAAAGTAAAGTTAAAAGGCCAAACCCACAAAGGCCACTAGGCCACAGGCAAAACCCCAAAGTCTATAGGCAAAGTTACAACAGGCCATAAGGCAAAAGGCCACAACCGGCAATAAAGCAAAGACCGCAAAACCTGCTATAGGACAAAGGTCGCAACCGGCCATAAGGCAAAGGCTACAACTGGCCATAAGGCAAAGCCATGAAATTAGGCTATCAGCAGAGTCGTGAGGTTATAGGTAAAGCTATGAAGGCCATGAAAGCTATAGGCAAAGTCAAATGGGCTATCAGGCTGTAGGCAGAGCCATGAAGTTATAGATTAAAGACATAAAGGCTATTATGCTATAGGCCAAGCTATAAGGTTATAAAATCACTGAGATGAGAGAAAAAAACAGACATTATTCACTGAAAAGGAAGCCAATAATACAACACCTGATAGACTGCAGGTCAGGCTCAATCGCCGTAGACCCTAGTAGAATGTAGAGAGCCATACTATGATATGGAGGAGTTACTTGTTCAATGCAGATTAATAGTACAGCCATTCTCTCAACCCAGCCCAGATTGGGAAGGAGTGACTACAAACAAACATAGGTGAGAGAATATATATATATATATATATATATATATATATATATATATATATATATATGGACCAGCGCTCAAGCCACAAGGTGTGCCCAGTAGGCAACAAAAGGAAAATAGGCAAACAAAGAGACCGAGAGTGAGCTGCCCGTCACAGGTCGGGCGTCCACATACTCGGCCCAAATATCCCTAAATTAATAGGGAGAGAGTCAGGGAAGGGACCCGTAGGTGGAAACCTTGGTGATAACCAGTATACAAGGAAAAAAGACCCCGCACTACTGTGCTCATGAGATGGTATAGGTGAAGTAAAGAGGCACACTTACTTCGTAGAGGAGCCCTACTGAAAATAACTGGGCTCCCCTAAATCCAAGGACGTCTTTAAAAAGAAGATCCTGGTAGTCTTCAATTATTTATTGACAGGCATAGGCGACAATGGTAGGAATCAGTAGGGTACAACGCGTTTCAGATCTGCAAGCTGCTTTTTCAAGCACAAAACTGGAAATTCGTTACTGATTAGTTGCTGCCTACTTCACCTATAACATCTCATGAGCACAGTAGCACGGGATCTTTTTTCTTTGTATGCTGCAAACAAACATAGTCTGCACATGTGAATGAATACCAAAGATGCCAGCCACAGATAGGTGCGCCACACTATACAAGAGTGCGACCCTACTGGCAATGCAATGGATTGCCCTGTATCACCACAGTCGGTCACACTGGCTCTCTGCATTCCACTAGGGTCTACGGCGATTGAGCCTGGCCTGCAGTCTATCAGGTGTTGTACTATTGGCTTCCTTTTCAAGCCATACAGGCTATAGGCAAAGCCATAAACACTATCAGGTTACAAGTACGACCCTAAGGCTATAGACAAAGCCATTAAAGCTTCAGGCAGAGCCAAAAGGCCATACACAAGGTCATAAAGGCTAACAGACTTAGTCATAAGGTTATCACTGGTCAACACTGAAATTGTTACTGACTTAAAAAGGTCCTAATCTGGAGTATCTTGGTGCGCTGAACACAAATATGACCATTACATTTTTTTAATTGGATCTTGTTTTGAAGATATTTCATATAGTTCATTTTCTGTCTTTCACCGTGTAAATTTATCCAGTAGGACTGTAACAACATTCTTACAGATTGAGTCAGACAGCAGCCGTGTGCTTACAGGACCTGTGATGTCACCATCATGTGATCAGCCTCTGCCTCTGAGCTCATTACCTCACACCTAATCCCCACTATAACCAGTACACCATGTTAACTCCCACAGTACCAGAGTACATATCAACACTTAATCACTATGGGCCTTGTGTGGCGCAGAGTGACAGCAGAATGCAGTCCTAAGTTCTAACTCATGACCTGAAGGATGCGGTTCAATCCCCACATGGTTCAGCTCAAGGTTGACTCAGCCATCCATCCTTCCGAGGCCAGTAAAATGAGTACCCAGAATGCCAAATCCTCAGCAGCCTACTGCCAAACGTGCGCATTGGCTCTCTGCTAGTGTTTCATATAGTATGTGAACACTTGTGGCGAGACACCGCACCTGCAGGCTGCCAACGATTCAACATTCCCTGCTAGGCAGTGAATACTATGTCACTAGTGATGTAGCGTACAGTGACCTGCAGGAAGCAGAATGCCGCAAATGTTTGTTATCTCACAGGAAGGAGAGGATCCGGCCGGCTTGCAGTGAGGTAATCCGGGTAGTGGAGGAGCAGGGGAGGAATAGGTAAGTATTGACTTAAAAAAAAATGCTAGAGCTCCTTTGAGGCAACATTCAATCTCTTATACAGGGTAATTCTTTCAGAAAGCGCTCATTTCTTCCCGCAGCCCCCTGCTCCTATCAGTGGTGACCGCCCAGAGGAGTGCACACCTGAACTCTACCTGATTATGAAAGCACCACAAACCTCCAGGCTAGGTACAACAACCCAGGGAGTACCCCACCACCACTGAAGGGTTCCCCCACAACCACAGGAGAAGTATCCCACGAGGTAGAGAAAGGGACTTCCCTCCAAAACCTCCAGGCAAGATGTAACAACCAAGAGAGTAGACCACCACCGCTGAAGGGTTCCCCCACAACTTGGGAGAAGTTTCCCTTATCATCTCCAGAGCCAGGGGAGCACATCATCCATGGCAGGAGACGAAAGGATGATTGAGGCTGACCTAGGGCTGCAAGTGGAGACTTACATCGGGGACAGGTAACCTCTCATGCCATAGAACTTTGGGAGGGAGGCCCTGCAGTCCACCACCTTTAGAGATCTAGAAGAATCCGTGAAAGAGCAGAGGAAGCTAAGCAGCAGCTACCCCCTCCAACATGCCCTATGGACAGCAGACAGGACCCAAGGAGGTTAAGGGTGTGCCCGCCTTTACAGACATCTGGGAGGTTCTCGTTTCCTGTCTGGATGGGAGACGGTCTCTCACTGGTGTGGTCTTGGGCTTAAGGGAAATGATAACGTGCAGTGTTCATATATAGAAAATAAGGACTCATTCACATCTGCACCCTGCTTCTGGTCCAATTTCTATTCTGGGAGATAAAGAATGGAAGTACGAGAAGTGTCAAATGGACCCGTACGGACCACATTGACTTGACTGGAAAACGCTGTCCGGACCCCATTAAAGACAAGTGCGGCTTGTTTCCCTATTTCATGTATGATTTTATACTGCAGGTTCAGAACTATGCCTACAGCGTAAATGTGAATACAAGCTAAGGGCGCATTCAGACAACCATATATCAGCTGGGTTTTCACGCCCAGCCGATATACAGCGTCCTTCTCTGCAGGACGAGGAAGCTGGAAGAGCCGGGAGCAGTGCTCTGAGGTCCCGCCACCTCTCCACCCCCTCCGCGCCCCTCGCCACTGTTAGCAATGGGAGGGGGGACGGGGCGGAGCTACACCAGGGAACTTAACTCCACCCTTGTCCCGCCCCCTTCCATTGCAAATAGTGGCGAGGGGCGGAGAGGGGGTGGAGAGGAGGCGGGAGCTCAGTGCACTGCTCCCGTCTCTTCCAGCTTCCTCGCCCTGCAGAGAGGGACGCCGTATATCGGCTGGGCGTGAAAACCCAGCTGATATACGGTCGTCTGAATGCGCCCTCAGGGTATTTTTTTCAGTCCTGAAAAATCATGCAAATTTTTTGTGCGGTTTTCACACAATTCTTTTACATTTCTGTGATTATTTTCACATGACTTTCATACGTTTAGCATCAGATTTTTACGGACATTAATAAAATAATGCATGATGGACTAAATGATGTAAAAATGTCTCTCTCACCAAAAATGCAGCCTCCCACTGAATTAGTACTTTCATACATTGGAAGTCAATTTTCTCCTAATTGCACCTGTTAAATGGGTGTTTCCAGACTGTTGGCTAACTCTGTATATATAAAGGACAGGAGAAGTGGTACTGTGCTATAATATATATATATATATATAATATATATACACACACATATATATATACATACACACACACACACACATATATACACACACACACACACATATATATACACATATACATACACACACAAATACATATTCAGCGCTGTGCAAAAGTTTTTGACCGCTGTGGAAAAAATGCTTTAAAGTAAGGCCGCCTGCACACGGGCGGAAATCCCAACCGCTGCATGTCCTATTTCTGTGCGGGGCTCGCAGAGCCTCGCACAGAAACGTCACTCACTCGGCCGCCGTCTCCGGTCTGCGCATGCACCGGCTGCCCGGCAGCCGGCACATGAAAGGGCCGGGGCCGCCAGGCGCGGGTGAGTACGCGCTCCTCCCTGCAGGCGCTGGGGTCGGGTCCCGCGGCGAGAATTCTCGCCGCCGGATCCGACCCGCCCGTCTGCAGGCGGCCTTAGAATACCTTCAATAATAAAAAGTGTTAATAGTTTATTTTTGCCAATTAATAAAATGCAAAGTGAAGGAACAAAAGAGAAACTTAAATCCCACCCATATTTGGTGCAACCGCCCTTTACCTTCACAACAGCTTCAGTTCTTTTAGGTACACCTGCACAAAGTCAGGGATTCTGCAGGATTACAGAAAGGTCTATGATCAAACATTTAACCCCTTAGTGACCAAGCTTGTTTGCGCCTTAATGACCAGGCCAAATTTTGCAAATCTGACACGTGTCACTTTAGCATGGAAAAAGACCAGAAAGGTTTTGCATATCCAAGCGATTCTGACATTGTTTTATCGCCACATGTTGTACTTCATTTAGGTGGAAAAAAAAGACCGATAGAATTTGTGTTTATTTATTAAAAGCGCCAAAATTGGGAAAATTTTGAAAGAAATCGTAATTTTTTCACATTTCCAACTGCAATATCTCAAATATGTGCAAACATAATATAGAAATTTTTGCTAAGATTTATATTTCCATCCGTTTACTTTATTTTGGGCGCACATTGGAAAAACTTTCGTTTTTTTTTAAACCATTTAGGAGACGTACAAATGTAACATTACTTTTCAGCATTTTGAGGAACACTTTGTTTTCCTACACTAATCCAAGATTGGAAAGGCTCATAGGAGTCAAAATGATAGATACCCCCACAAGTGACCCCATTTTAAAAACTACACCCTTTAACGTATTCACTGAGGGGTGTCATGAGTATTTTAACCCCACAGTTTTTTTTCAGGAGTCAATGCAATTTAGAAGAGAAAAACAAAAATGTCATATTTTTGCAAATATGTCATTTTAAAGACAGGACTTTTTTCTATAGTACACATGAAAATTAGGATTTGCACCCCAGAATGGATACCCCTGTTTGTCCCGTGCTCAGAAACATACCCATTGTGGCCCTAATCTTACGTTTGGATGCACAATGGGGCCCAAAATGAAAGGAGCAATCGGTGGCTTTCGGAACAGAAATTTTGCTTGAAGGAGATTTAGGCCCCATTGCCCACTTGTAGAGCCATTGAGTGACCAAAACGATGGAGAACCCCCACAAGTTACCCCATTTTGAAAAGTAGACCCCTTAACGAATTTATCTAGGGGTACGATGACTTTTTTGACTTCACAGTTTTTGAATGAATCTAAGCCAAGCCGAAGGAAAAAAAATACAATTTTCATTTTTTGGGTAATTCTGTCATTTTAAAAGCAGTTTTTTTGTACAGCACATATATGAATGAAGACTTGCACCCCAAAATGGATACCCCTGTTTCTCCCGTGTTCAGAAACATACCCATTGTGGCCCTAATCATATGTCTGGATGCACAATGGGGCCCAAAATGAAAGGAGCAACCGGTGGCTTTCGGAACAGAAATTTTGCTTGAAGGAGATTTAGTCCCCCTTGCCCACTTGTAGAGCCATTGAGTGACCAAAACGATGGAGAACCCCCACAAGTTACCCCATTTTGAAAAGTAGACCCCTTAACGAATTTATCTAGGGGTACGATTACTTTTTTGACTTCACAGTTTTTGAATGAATCTAAGCCAAGCCGAAGGAAAAAAATTACGATTTTCATTTTTTTGTTAATTCTGTCATTTTAAAAGCAGTTTTTTTGTACCGCACATATATGAATGAAGACTTGCACCCCAAAATGGATACCCCTGTTTGTCCTGTGCTCAGAAACATGCCCATTGTGGCCCTAGTATTACGTCTATATGCACAATGGGGCCCAAAATGAAAGGAGCAACCGGTGGCTTTCGGAACAGAAATTTTGCTTGAAGGAGATTTAGTCCCCATTGCCCACTTGTAGAGCCATTGAGTGACCAAAACGATGGAGAACCCCCACAAGTGACCCCATTTTGAAAAGTAGACCCCCTAACGAATTTATCTAGGGGTATGATGACTTTTTTGACTTCACAGTTTTTGAATGAATCTAAGCCAAGCAGAAGGAAAAAATTACGATTTTCATTTTTTTGGCAATTGTGTCAATTTAAAAACTGTTTTTTTTGGAAAGTGTACATAGGAATGAAGACTTTCGCCCCAAAATGGATACCCCCGTTTGTCCCGTGTTCAGAAACGTACCCATTGTGGCCCTAATCTACTTAAAGGAAACATAGCTAGGCCTATAATGGAAGGAGCACCCGTTGGATTTCAGGGTACAACGGAATAAATTCCAGTCCCCATTGCCCACATGTAGAGCCATTGAGCGTCCAAAACGATAGAGAACCCCCACAAATGACCCCATTTTAAAAACTAGACCCCTTAACAAATTCATCTAGGGGTGTACTGCATATTTTGACCCCAAAGTATTTGAATGAATCTAAGCAAAGCAAAAGGAAAAAATTACGATTTTCATTTGTTTGTCAATTTTGTCAATTTAAAAACTGTTTTTTTTGAACAGTGTACATAGGAATGAAGACTTTCACCCCAAAATGGATACCCCTGTTTGTCCCGTGTTCAGAAACATACCCATTGTGGCCCTAATCTACTTACAGGACACATGGCTAGGCCCATAATGGAGGGAATGCCCGCTGGATTTCAGGGCAGAACTGAATAAATTCCAGGCCCCATTGCCCACTTATACGAAAAAAAATTTGACTTCCTAAAAATAATCCCCCCCGCCATCCCCATTTTTTGGCATTCCCTAAATATTAGATATTCATGTACAAGAAAGGCTAAGCAACTGAACTATGCATGCAAACATAGGAACTGGGGTGCAGAAAAATGGCAACAGGTGCTCGTGACTAATGAGTCAAAATGTGACATATTTCGCTATAACAAAAGGCAGCGTGTTTGCCGAAGGGCTGGAGAGCGGTACAATAATGAGTGTCTGCAGGCAGCAGTGAAGCATGGTGGAGAGTGGTACAATAATGAGTATCTGCAGGCAGCAGTGAAGCATGGTGGAGAGCAGTACAGTAATGAGTGTCTGCAGGCAGCAGTGAAGCATGGTGGTGAGCGGTATAATAATGAGTGTCTGCAGGCAGCAGTGAAGCATGGTGGAGAGCGGTATAATAATGAGTGTCTGCAGGCAGCAGTGAAGCATGGTGGAGAGCGGTATAATGAGTGTCTGCAGGCAGCAGTGAAGCATGGTCGAGAGTGGTACAATAATGAGTGTCTGCAGGCAGCAGTCAAGCATGGTGGAGAGCAGTACCATAATGTGTCTGCAGGCAGCAGTGAAGCATGGTGGAGAGTGGTACAATAATGAGTGTTTGCAGGCAGCAATGAAGCATGATGGTGAGCGGTACAATAATGAGTGTCTGCAGGCAGCAGTGAAGCATGGTGGAGAGTAATATAATAATAAGTGTCTACAGGCAGCAGTGAAGCTTGGTGGGGAGTAATATAATAATAAGTGTCTACAGGCAGCAGTGAAGCTTGGTGGAGGGCTGTACAATAATGAGTATCTGCAGGCAGCAGTGAAGCATGGTGGAGAGCAGTACAATAATGTGTCTGCAGGCAAGAGTGAAGCATGGTGGAGAGCGGTACAATAATGAGTGTCTGCAGGCAGCAGTGAAGCATTGTGGAGAGCGGTATAATAATAAGTGTCTGCAGGCAGCAGTGAAGCATGGTGGAGAGCGGTACAATAATGAGTGTCTGCAGGCAGCAGTGAAGCATGGTGGAGAGCAGTATAATAATAAGTGTCTACAGGCAGCAGTGAAGCTTGGTGGAGGGCTATACAATAATGAGTATCTGCAGGCAGCAGGGAAGCATGGTGGACAGCAGTACAATAATGTGTCTGCAGGCAACAGTGAAGCATGGTGGAGAGCGGTCCAATAATGAGTGTCTGCAGGCAGCAGGGAAGGATAGTGGAAGATCCTTGTAAGTTTACAGTTGAGGATTTGGTCAGGATTAATGTGCTCACTGCTGAGAAATACAGGCAGATATGTATTCATCATGTAATTCCATTACGGAGGCATCTGATTGGATGAACATTTATTCTGCAGCAGAACAACAAACCCAAACATCCACCAATGTCATTAAGAACTATCCTCAGTGTAAGGAAGAACAGGGAGTCCTGGAAGTGATGATTTGGCCCCACAGAGCCCTGATCTCACATTATCCAGTCTGTCTAGGATTACATGAAGAGACAGAAGGATTGGAGCGAGCCGACATCCACAGAAGATCTGGGCTTAGTTCTCCAAGATGCCTGGAACAACCTTCCTGCCGAGTTACTTCAAAAACTGTGTGCAAGTATACCTAGAAGAACCGATGCTGCTGTGAAGGTGGGGGGCGTCACAAAGAATACTGATGGGAATACATTTCTGTTTTGTTCAGTCACTTTGTATTGTGTTAATTAACAAAAACAATGACTACGGCCGGCGGCACACGGACGGGTCGGATTCTGCATACTTGTCTTCTTTTATCTTTACTGCAAGTGAATCCGCCATCAAACATGCGCAGCACACATTTAAAATTTTTTTTATTTTTCTCGTGCCGTCGCTAGATTGATGACGCAGAATCCCCGACCTTCCCCAATTGAAGCCGTCTGTGCGGAATCCGCACTAAAATGGAACAGGCTGCGATTGTTCCTGCAATTCGATTCGGCGAGTGCGCAGGAAGAAACACTTTTCGGCAGCATGTAACAAATGATACCTGCTGATGATCCGCAGTGCGGCGCCGGCCGTGGATTCCACAATGCAGATCTGTTGGTGTGCAGGCGGCGTAACACTTGGGCCGGTTTCACACGGGCGATAAATTTGCGTGATGAGAGAATGCAATAAAATGCAGAGTTATGGCGCCCGTGATTTTCAGGGATTTCCTTCACATTTGGGATGTTTTCACTCATGCGATGCTGTGCAGAGGAAAAATAATAATCGCAGCATGTCCGATCTTCTATCTTCTGCTCTATCTTTATTGGCCGTGTTTCCCTATGGAGTCGTCTGTTTATCACATCCCAACTCACGAACTTGCGATTTTTGTGCGATGCGTTTTTACCATTAGAGAGCCCCTCGGCAGCGATGTCTTGTGAGAAGCATGGCCGACACTCAGACATCTCATGAGCAAAATTACTGCGTTATTGCTGCGATTTTGTGGCGGCGCATGAAACCGGCCTTCCGGCCTCATCAGCGTTCTTCCTCCGCAGCGTTCTCTCCCCACCGGCCAGGAACACTTTCACAGCTCTGTATATCACCGCCATCCATCCTCTGGGACCTTCATACATTCCTCCCCCGCAGCCCTGTAGTAATAACCACATGGACCGTGTCTGACCTCCCCACAAGACCCTCCGCCGCCTCTTACCTGCCGGCCGGAGTCACACGTGAAGGTCTAATATATATATCCTCTGGCTGATAACAGAGACAACAGCAGGGGCCAGGACCTGCTACACTGCAATAGCTGAAGGACCTGTGATGATGTCACCATCATGTGATCAGTATATAAGGGGGCGGAGCTCTTGTGATGTGCGAGGGGAAGAGGAAATTGCAGATGAGTTGGAATCATTCACGATTTATGAAAGCGTCTAAAAGCAAAATGACCTTTTCTTTCCCAAGTAGGCAAAAAACTTTATTTTTCAAGATCACCGTGAGGAATGAGAGCTGCGCTGTGATTGGTTGCTACGGACAACACTTTTTTATTTCTAGACATTGTTCATAAATTTCCTGCTGCGTCTTTAACCCCTTTGAGCCCTGCAGTGTATTATATCCTCAAAGGCTTTGCTGAAGTTACATCAGTGCTGCCCCATCCCGGGGCAGGAAGGTACAGGCACGGGATTATTTGTCTCACGTCCCCCTTGTGGTGTACATGGGTACTATGTTATATTATCTGGTACTTGGCACTTGCTCTTACTTTTTGTTAGCGTGTTACTATATACAAGGGCATAACTAGAGAAGCCTGGGCCCCATAGCAAGCTTCTGAACTGGAGCCCTTCTTTCTGTCTCACCACCTAGATGTTGCGGTCGCTACTTACTGTTGTCTTTGTTACAAATTTAATGGAAAATGTGGATCCACTGTCCACGGAGGACAGTCCTGGAGTGGTTGGTAGCTGACTTCTAAGATAGGTGGACTGTAGACAGGAATTCAGAACAAACTCAGATACAGGAGTACAAGCAGAACTCAGAACAAAGAAAGGAACCACATACTCACGGACAGACAGAGGCAAGATAGATGCCAAACACCGAAAACGTTCACTAGCAAACCTGCATGATTAACCAGAAGGAATAGCTATAAAGGTGCGACAAATTAGTTCATGAATTGGCCAAGTCACTTAAGCCGCGAGCCTAGCTTCAAAGGTCCTTGTTGTCTCACAGTCCCTACACTAACGAGACAACTAACCTCAGGAAGCAAGGCGATCGTCCAGAAAAGGGCATCCCTGCGCTGAAACCTCGGGTGTCTCTATCTCTGAAGGGGTAATACTAGGAACCAGAGGGAACTGGCAAACAGATGGAACCAGATGGAAGTGGCAGCAGACAGATGCAAGATAGAGCAAAGAAAAACTGACATGAAACCGACAGAAAATTACCATAAGAAGTACAGATGCAGATATGCAAGATGCCTCAGACAGAACAGAAGGTCAGAATACAGACCCAAGACAGAGAGGCAGACAGGACACAGATAAGACAGAAGTCAGACAGCAAGACAGAACCCAGAGAGCGGGCAGAACTGACACAGAACAGAATGACCAATGAAGGCTGATTGTCATGAACTAAAACACCAATTCAAAGGCAACCAAGTACATCGTGTACTCACAGAGGCAGAAAAAAGTCTAATTTCTCAAATTTAAGCCCTTCACAGGCCAGAGGCGCTACCATTCTTACCATAGACTAGTAATATCTCTATCAGCAATAGGCAGTGCTTCCAAAAGAAGTTAGAAAAGTCAGGCTGCTTCAACCACAACTGGGGAACATCTTTATCTAATATTCCCAATTTATTTTCTTTTTGGTTGCGGTTGATTGCAGATTGCCTAAAATACTGAGATCTATACTTTGTAGAGACGCTGCCTGCTCACTGCAGACTGTCTTCTCTATAAAAAAGAAAAATTAAAATATTTAGATCTCAGTCCTGCATCCTATAGAGTGATAGCCTACATTTAAGGCTGCTCTCTGCTAGTTATGCAGACCTGACTATATGAGATCTATACCACAATGAGCAAATGATTGACCATCACAATATTGCTCCTAAGGAAAAGAGATAGATCTCATATCAATCACGATAATAGAGTTTGGCACTATCTGGAGTGACTGTCTATATTCAAGGCTGTCCTCCTATAATTGTGCAGACCTGACTATATGAGATCTATATCATTTATAGCAGCACATTGTTTATCATAAGACTGCCTCTTTTGAAAAAAGGAGACAGGATCTCATATTGATTACAACTATACACAAACCACTTTGATATTATAGTTGTTTTTCTATATGAATCCACAAACTCTATATCTAGAAAGTACTATTTGCACTGAATACTCTGTCTCTGTAAGAGTTATCATTATCATCTCCAAATAGAGCTAACTAGACTCTGGAATAGTCATCTGTATGAAACCAGAGCTACAATAATCTACATGAAAGTAAATCTCCTGATGACCCGCTAAAATAAGCGGCGAAACGCGTCGAGATTTAATGAGATTCAAACAAATATGAAAAATATAAAAACTGGAGATTATAATGTTACATGTGTAACAATAAGGATAGGTGAGGGGCTTTTATGAACTTGATCACTATTTGTAACAATAGTTATCATCAAGTTCATAGACATACACCTTGGTTGTTCGCAGACCTTCCATCCTCTGATACTGGAAAAGATACAAGACTATTTGTCGTGATACTTGTACTGAATCTAAGTCTTGATCAAACCTCGATCATAGGAATAAATTTCTGGGAAGATATGCGTAATCAAAAATAAACTTGCTCCCACCCCAATCCAAGTTTTGCGAAGTAAAGGACAGCTACCGCACTATCGTAGAAATACATGGCCCTGTCTTAGACACTAGAAGGGTATGAAAAATTAAGCGAGTGGCTATAGTCGTTCTCCTCTTGGCTAAGGCCAATATATTGACAATCTAGAGGGTTATCTGTAGTGCCCTATTTTTTTGTTCTATGTTTTTTTAATAAAAGTTATTCAATAAAAAGAAGTCATTTTAAACTATGTCTAAACTGTGAAGGGCAACCAAGTACATCAGCTCACCTTAAATTGGGGAGTAATGCCCAATTAACCCCACAGGTGATCTGAGAGGCAGAGAACTGGTTAACCCTGTCAGTGCTGATTAACCCTCTCAGTGCTAGACAAAAGGAGAAAGTAAGGGCAGTGGCCCTACATATATAATAAATAATAATAATCTTTATTTGTATAGCGCCAACATATTCTGCAGCCATATCTAATAGCTAGCATCAGAAGTTATTTTGTATGCCATCCTAGTGCTGCCAACCGTATTTGATGGCAGGACCGCCATAAGAAATTTCTAGGCTTCATATAGCCAAAGTGTCACCTCTGCACAGAGGCCCAATCTATTACGGGCTGAGAGGTCTGTAGGGATACGGGGCATATTTTATAAGGGGCTCTTCAGGGAGAGAGGCACAATGGGCACTGATCTACAGCTTAAAAAATGGTAGACTCATAGAACAGTACAGTTGGTCATCGGGCCCAACCACCTGCTCAATGCAAGATCACTAAATCATCCCAGACAGATGTCTGTCCAAGGTAGATCTTACTGACCCGATTCAGGTGAATTTAGAAAGCACAACTCTCACGAAGGCTAATAACATGCATGTGGAGGTGAAGCCGTTGGGCAGAATATGGTATCCTGAGCTTGATCCAGTTTTAGTGCAAGGATTCCCGGATAAGGATTGCCCAGTGACAGGCCTGGACCTCCAGAGTGAGACGCTCACAGATAGGACTCATGTTGCAGAAAAATCTCTCCATTGGTTCTTCTCGAACATTAGACCTATCTGTGAGCGTCTCACCTACTCCAAAGATCCAGCACTACCAATGGGAAATCCTTTTCCTCCGTTCCTTATGAAAAAAAAGCACAAAGAAGAGCATCAGAAATTAATGTTGAAAATTGGTGTTAAAATTGGAGTAAACACTTTAACATATCAGAAAGTATGAAGAAAATGATCACAGGTAGTGGACTTGTTTTCCTATCTCTCTTGGTGGCCCTCAAGGTTCTGTACTCTTCTCCATAGCTCATAGAATCCCATGGTTTTCAGTACCAGCATGGACAAATACAAAATTCAGTATCTTTCCCGCAGCTCTATCAACCCTTCACAAAAACTATCAATCAAAATCAATGGTTCCAATATTCCCCAGTCTCACAAGTCCAGTGCCTCTGGGTCATCTCCTTTGATTCTGTCCAGTATTTCAAACCACACATCTAAGCCCTTACCACAGTCACTCTTTCCTCAACTTCAAGTTAACAAAAATGCTAGTGCATGCCCTCCTGCCTAAACTACAGCATAGAGATGAGCGAGCACACTCGTCCGAGCATTAGGGTACTCGAGATGCTTGTTACTCGAGTCGAGCACCATGCGGTACTCGAGTCAATTCCATTTCCATGCTCGCATGTTTAGCACCATTTTCTAGCCAATAGACATGCAGGGAAGGCATTACCACTTCCTCCTGTGACATGCCAGCCCTATCCCACCCCCCTGCAGTGAGTGGCTGGTGAGATCAAGTGTACTTAAAGCGGTCCGCCCGCGGCTTGCCTCAGACACACGCTGGCAGGCATTAGGGAAAGTGCTGCTGCTGATATAGGGAAAGTGTTAGTGTAGGATCCTGTCCTCAAGAACCCCAACAGTCCTTCTTAGGGCTACATCTGACTGTGTGCATTACTGTTGTGGCTGGCTGGGAGCAGTAGTGCACAAATTTTTTTTTTCCATCTCTGGCTGTGCAGGCCATTACAGCTATAGCGTTCTCAGTCTGCAGTCTATTATACAGAGTATAGGGACAGTGCTGCTGAGATAGGGAAAGTGTTAGCGTAGGATCCAGTCTTCAAGAACCCGAACGGTCCTTCTAAGGGCTACATCTCACCGTGTGCATTTTACTTGGTGCCTGCTGGGAGTTGTAGTGCTTCTATTTTTGTATTACGCAGCTAGGCCTGTTTGCAGCAGCCTTTTGTAATATGTTTTACTGGCTGGAGTGTGCAGTAAAATATGACTCTCACCGTGAAAGTGCATGCAAATAATTCCTAGCCTGCAGCTGCCAACAAACTTATTTATACCGTTCTGTGTCTGCAGTGAATTAGACGCAGAGCGTTGGGCCACAGCCACTTCTAGAGGGAAAGTTATATACACTATACAGTCCGTATCCTCCGTGCAAAAACCGCAAAGCTCCTTCGTTGGGCTACATCTTACCATGTGCATTTTACTTGGGGCCTGCTGGGAGTAGTAGTGCTTCCATTTTTGTATTACGCAGCTAGGCCTGTTTGCAGCCTTTCAGTTAGACTTTTTTCTGGCTGCAGTGCTGTACTATAACGCTCTCACCGTGAAAGCGCACTCCAATTATTCCTAGCCTGCTGCGAACTACCTCATTTATACCGTTCTCTGGCTGCTGTGCATTACACAGAGGTCTCACCGCTAAATAGTACTGTAATATTACCGGGGCCACTGCAAAGTATTTCAGCTCAGCCGCTGTGCAGAGCGTCTGACAATACCATTTCTGTTGGTGCGGTTGAGATCGCTGCAGTTACCAGCACTATCCACTGGCTTTACAGTCTTCTCCCCCTCCATACAGCCTCTATAATCTACAAGTCTCTGCGAGTAGTAAATTACCCCTAGGTATCAGTGCAAGACAGCGGGTTACTTTTTTCAAGTCACAGCATAGAGCCTCCACTATCTACAAGTCTCTGTGTGCGGTGAATTAAGGCTCAGTTGTCAGTGCTGTACAGTGGGGTAATTTATTTGGGCCCTGCTCTATCCTTAATCCACCATGATGAGGAGTAGGGGTAAGGGTCGAGGACGTGGACGTGGACGTACATGCGTGTCTGTACCAAGAGCAAAACAGGTGGTTTGGGCACTGCAACTAGAAAGGACGCACACGGGCTGGTCAAGTTAAGAAAAATGTATTTACTACAGGTTAATAAAGGCAAGTTAATGGTAAAAGAACAGGAATAAGGACAAGCAAAATACACAGCATAGTTGGAACAATTCAAGTTGGATTTCACAATATATTCCACATTTACTATGTCCACCTCCACAGCACGGACACTGAAAGAACAATATTCCCAAAGCTATCCCTAACTGACCCTAACTTCACATTTGGGTGCACACCCCTCTTACCAGTGGTCCGGGTGGACTGCTTACAGTTTGTAGAAGCGCGCGTTGGGGCCCAATGTCGTCCCTTTCTTGTACAGCAAAGCTTCCTCTCCTCACGGTTATCACAATATCCAAGGCAATATGATCCTTCTCAGCAGGCAGGAAAACCAAATGGATGCAATGAAATCCAACAGCAAGTAGCTCAGCACACTGACAGTCCTGCAGAATCCATACACCCCGGTGTGATATAAGCCAGGGTTTTGCAGTTACCGTCCGGTACTCAACAGCACTGCCAGTCTTTAACTTTGGCGGCAATGTCCACAGCCACAATGTCAGTATTACTGGTTAGCCACTGGGCACAGTCCTTTCAGCATGGCTCCACTGAACATACTGTCTCTTTATACTCCGTCTGCCTCTGGACTGAATTACACACAGGTTAGCTGCACAGGAAAGTCCTCTAAGATCTCCACACACTCTCAATGCAGCACAGACACTTGGTACTCTCTCTTGCAAAGATGGCTACTGCTCCCCCTGTGTCGTCGCATCCTGCTTCCTTCTCATACTGTGTCTGCAGTCAGGCAGGCTGACCTCATAGGGGTGTGTCCCTCCAGCATCACATTCCCATTGCAGTGGCTGCTGTCTTAAAGGACCTGAATCACAGAAACACATATACACTCAACTTTAAACACTTTAAACAAATTAAACTTGGCACATCATTGAGCTGTTTATTACATATTCCCCCCACTTTAAGATTGGCAGTCCCTGCCAATGACTGAATATCCAGAGGGTTGTACTTTTATGCGCAGAGTGGTAGTGTACCGTTGTATGGCACGCCAAACAAACTCATCCTGCAAATACCGAACAGGGGGGGTGCCAGCATTTTTCCTAGTAGTCCGTCTGAGGACCTGTGGAATACTCTGGGACACTTCAGCCATGGGCTGAGAAGTACTAGCAGAATCCGCACCAGTGGGGGCACAGGCTGGAGGCTCAGTGGTCAACGGTGGAACATCCTCAGGAGCAAGGATCGGCCAGCAATCATCCTCATCGTAATAGGCCCATTCCACACCACCAGTCTCTGACTGTGGTAGCTCATTGACGTTGGCATTTCTGGTACAATTTGTTTCTTCAGAATTACATAGGTGCAACATATTTCTGTGAAGTACTCGAACACAATCAGCTCCTTCCTTCTGGACACTGGCCCATTGGCATACTTGCGGCCAACAACACAATATGGCACAGCCTTCCATCTGCTTTCCAGTTTCCCTTGGGGCTTCTTGACACGCACCAGAACCAGGTCACCTGGCTGGCACTGGAGTCTTATCAGAATGAGAATGTTCACGTAGACGATGCCGCACTAATCGATGGATTGTCTCAAGTCTCTGCTGATGCGCTCGTACCCAGGAGTTTGGATCCCTTGGAGGGAATCCATCCACATCAGTCAGCTGTAATTCTCCCATACTTCGCCCAGACCGCCCAAAGAGGAGAGTATAAGGGGAGTACCCCGTTGTAGAATGGACATGATTATTATAGGCCCACACCATCTCAGACAAGAACTGAGGCCATTGTAACTTCTTGTCTTCCTCCAGAGTCCGCAGCATCTGTAGCAGAGTTCTGTTGAATCTTTCACAGGCCCCATTCCCTTGCGGATCGTATGGAGTCGTGTGCGACTTCTTTATCCCATAGATGCGTTGAACTTCCTTCATTACATGGCCCTCAAAGCAGGCTCCCTGGTCGGAGTGGATGCATTGAGGACACCCATACACTCGAATGAAATCTTGACACAGAGTCCGAGCTGCTGACTCAGCTGTCTGGTCCTTGGTGGCGGTTACCACTGCAAATTTGGTGAAGTGGTGCACCATTACGAGGCAATACTGGTGCCCGCTGTTGGATGGGCCCACCATTAGATAGTCTATCATGTCGATTTCCAAAGGTTCCTGGGTCACTATGGTTTGCAGGGGAGCGCTCTGTTCCATTGCCTTATGGGTCTCACAAGTTCGACATCTGCGGCATGCTTCTTCAACCATTTGATGGAGACCATGGCAGTAAATCAGAAATGCTGTAACCAACTAAAGGTCTTCTCGTGACCAAAGTGACCATTCTTGTTATGAGCCTCCATCGCCAAAGAGCGAGCCAATAGGCACTACAATTTGGTATCGAACATCGATTTCAGAAGGTAGATAATCCTTTCGGCATAGAACTCCATTTTTCATCTCCAACTTCTCCCACTGACTCAGAACCCATAATATCTCCCGTGTCAGTCGTTCTCTTTCCTCTCTACAGGGCTTCTTGCCTTCTTCAACAAACTTGATCATCCGTGCCAGACCCTCATGGGCCTGCTGCATCTGTGCCCATTCCTGCCTTGAGGGACCAAAGAAAGGAGCCACTTCAGTCCCTTCCATTTCACACTGATTAGCGGTGGCCAAGGCCTGAGAAAATCTGCTGAAGTCAGGCACCTCCACATGCTCTAACTCATGATCCACATCTCCTGTGGGGGTCTGGGTAGTTACCCTGGAAAGTCTGTCAGCATTCTGGTTCTCTGTCTTGGTCCGATACTTAATGTGATAATTGAACTTAGACATTCGGGCTATCCACCTCTGCTCTAAAGCCCCAAGCTTGGCATTTTCCAGGTGAGCTAATGGGTCAGTCAGTACTAAAACTTCAGCCCCAGTCAAATATTCAGAGAATTTCTCAGTCATGGCCCATACTAGTGCCAACAGCTCCAACTTAAATGAACTATAATTCTCGGGATTTCTTTCAGAATCCCGCAAAGACCGACTGGCGTATGCTAAAACCGGCTCCTGGCCATCCTGAACCTGGGAAAGCACTGCTCCGAGACCATACAGGCTTGCATCCGTATATAGCTGAAACAGTAAGTGGTAATCAGCATACGCCAAGATTGGGGCCATTGTCAGAGCATCCTTCAATTCCCGGAAGGCTTGTTCCTGCTCAGTTCCCCATTTCAAAGACTGGTTCTTCGGACCACCGGATGTGCCCCGTAGGAGAGCATTTAGTGGTGCTGCTACCCTGGCAAAATCCTTAATAAACCATCGATAGTAACTGGCTACTCCAAGAAATGCCCTCACTTCTCGCAGGGTAGTTGGTGTCGGTCAATCTTGATTGTTGGTCAATCTTAAGATCTTCATACACTCTCAATGCAGCACAGACACTTGGTACTCTCTCTTGTAAAGATGGCTTCTGCTCCCCCTGTGTCATCACATCCTGCTTCCTTCTCATACTGTGTCTGCAGGCAGGCAGGCTGACCTCATAGGGTTGTGTCCCTCCAGCATCACATTCCCATTGCAGTGGCTGCTGTCTTAAAGGACGAGAATCACAGAAACACATATACACTCAACTTTAACACAGTTTAAGTAAATGAAACTTGGCACATCATTAGGCTGTTTATTACACATGCGTGTGGGCACAGGCCAAGTACCTGGTCCTGGTGAATCACAGCCGGCTGCTGCGGGATTAGGAGAGAGGCAAGTTTCTGGGGTCCTCAGCTTCATATCCCAATTTATGGGTCCACATGGTAGACCTTTATTACAAACAGAGCAGTGTGAGCAGGTCCTGTTGTGGATGGCAGAAAATGCATCCAGCAATGTATCGGCCACCCAGTCTTCAACGCAGTCATCTACTCCTGGCTTAGGGACTGCAACTCTGAATCCTCTGGCTGCTGCTCCTCCTTCCTCCCAGCCTCCTCACTCCATGAAAATGACATATTCTGATGAGCAGCCACGCTCCCAGGAACTGTTCTCGGGTCCCTACCATGAGTGGGAAAAACTGGTTCCTCTGTCACCTGAGGAGTTTGTCGTGACCGATGCACAACCTTTGGAAAGTTCGCAAAGTCCGGGTGATGAGGCTGGGGACTTCCGGCAACTGTCTCAAGAGCTTTCAGTGGGTGAGGAGGAGGATGATTATGAAACACAGTTGTCTGCCAGTGAGGTAGTAGTAAGGGCAGTAAGTCCGAGGGAGGAGCGCACAGAGGATTCGGAGGAAGAGCAGCTGGACGATGAGGTGACTGACCCCACCTGGTTTGCTACACCTACTGAGGACAGTGCTTCAGAGGGGGAGGCAAGTGCAGCAGCAGGACAGGTTGGAAGAAGCAGTGGAGTGGCCAGGGGTAGAGGCAGGGCCAGAGCGAAGAATCCCCCAACTGTTTCCCAAAGCACCCCTGAGCACCAAGCCTCCATGCAGAGGGCTAGGTGTTCAAAGGTGTGGATGTTTTTCAGTGAGACCGCGGACGACCGATGAACAGTGGTGTGCAACCTGTGTCGCACCAAGATCAGCCGGGGAGCCACCACTACCAGCCTCACCACCACCAGCATGTGCAGGCATATGATGGCCAAGCACACCACTAGGTGGGACGAAGGCCGTTCACCGCCTCCAGGTCACACCACTGCCTCTTCCCCTGTGCCCCAACCTGCCACACAGATCCAATACCCCTCTCAGGACACAGGCACGAGCGCCTCCCGGCCTGCACCCACACCCTCACCTCCACTGTCCTCCACCTCATCCAGCAATGTCTCTCAGTGCAGCGTTCAGCTGTCACTAACACAAGCGTTAGAGTGAAAGCGCAAATACGCCACCATGCACCTGCACGCACAAATTAAACGTGCACATTGCCAAATTAATCAGCCTGGAGATGCTGCCATACAGGCTTGTGGAAACGGAGGCCTTCAAAAACATGATGGCGTCGGCGGTCCTGCGCTACTCGGTCCCCAGTTGCCACTATTTTTCCCGGTGTGCCGTCCCAGCCCTACACCAGCACGTCTCCCGCAACATTAATCGTGTCCTCACCAACGCGGTTACTGGGAAGGTCCACTTAACCACGAACACGTGGACAGGTACTGGCGGGAAGGGCCACTATATCTCCCTGACGGCACATTGGGTGAATTTGGTGGAGGCTGGGACCAAGTCAGAGCCTGGGACGGCTCACGTCCTACCCACACCCAGAATAGCGGGTCCTACCTCGGTGCTGGTATCTGTGGCAGTCTATGCCACCTGCTCTAAACCCTTTCCCTCCTCGTCCTACGCAACCTCTACCTCTCAATTAAGAAGTGTGAGCAGCACGTCGCCAGCAGTTGGTATGGCGCGGCACGGCAGCACAGCGGTGGGCAAGCGCCAGCAGGCCATGCTGAAACTAATCAGCTTAGGTGACAAGAGGCACATGGCCCCTGAACTGTTGCAGGGTCTGACAGAGCAGACCGACCTCTGGCTTTCGCCGCTGAGCCTCCAACCGGGCATGGTCGTGTGTGACAACTGCCGTAACCTGGTGGCGGCTCTGCAGCTCGGCAGCCTCACACACGTGCCATGCCTGGCCCACGTCTTCAATCTGGTGGTTCAGTGGTTTCTTAAAAAACTACCCTCACTTGTCTGACCTGCTCAGTAAGGTGCGCCACGTCTGCGCACATTTCCGCAAGTCCACAACGGACGCTACCACCCTGAGGACCCTGCAACATCGGTTTAATCTGCCAGAGCACCGACTGCTGTGCGACGTGCCCACATGGTGGAATTCTACGCTGCACATGTTGGCCAGGCTCTATGAGCAGCGTAAAGTGATAGTGGAATACAAACTCCAACATAGGCGGTGTAGTAGTAGTCAGCCTCCCCAATTCTTTACCGAGGAGTGGGCCTGGATGGCAGATATCTGCCAGGTCCTCAGAAACTTTGAGGAGTCTACCCAGATGGTGAGCGGCGATGCTGCAACCATTAGTGTTACCATCCTGCTGCTATGCCTGCTGAGAAGTTTTACAGATCTGACACAAATACACTGACTGACTAGGCAGAAATGTGGGCCAAGGCCAAGGCCAACTCTGCCATGTTTGGGCACTCTGATTTCCTCATGTGTAATACCATGCTTGAGTTTTTTGGCCTATGCTGTGAGTGCGCAATGAGTTTCCATTGCGTTGCTTTACCTGTCTTGCACAAATACACTGACTGACTAGGGTAGAAATGTGGGCCGAGGTCTTTGGCGGCGTGAAAGTCTGTCATGTTTATGCGCTCTGATTTCTTCTTGTGTAATACCATCTTTGTGCACCGACAGCATAGGCAAGTTCAAGGAACTCAAAGACTTTCCATTGCGGTGTTGAGCTAACACCTACACAGAATGAATTGTGTGTGGACACATGGATTTCCCATTGCTATGTAACTCGCAGCACCTTGGATAATGCAAGATGGAGGCTGGGACCGAGCCTGACCCTGGGCCCGCTCACATGCTTCCCACACAGAGTATTGCTGCATTCTAGAGATGTGTAGAAGTGCAGGCACCTGAGTCCCCTTTATGCCCACGTTTGCGGCTCCTGACAATTTTGCGATGGAGGTGGCACAGGATTGGAATGATGATCTACGTCAATTTATCATCGATTCTCAACAGCATTGTGGGCTATCGCCCCCCTTTCAAAGAGGGTCACTGCCTGGCCCTGCCAACCGTCTGCAGTGTGTGCCTCTGGTTCCTCCTCATCGCAGACACACTTAGAAATAGACATGAGGGTGATGTAGCTATGAAGCGAGCGTGTGGCATGAGGGCAGCTGAAGGCTGCGCAGGGAAACTTTTGTGTGTGCTGTGGATGCAGGGTCGTGTGGGGGGTTGGGCAGCATGTAACCCAGGAGAAGAGGCAGCGGTGTCACCCGTAGGCAGTGATTGTCCTTGGTTGCAGGTAGTGTGGTGCTTAGCTAAGGTGTGCCTGGCTAATGAGGGTTTGTCCAAAGTAAAAGTTGTTAGGAAGGGGCAGACTCTTGTCCCCATTGTGGCTTAATAGTGGGACCTGGGAGCCTCAAATGCAGCCATGCATGCTGCCCCTGCCCTTCCCTATCCGTTTCTGTGGTGTTTCCATGACTTTCAGATGTTTTACAGAGTTTCACAAGTCATGACCTATGCGGAGCATCAGTCATATACAAAAATGCTCAAATTGCCCATTGACTTCTATGGGGTTAGTTACTCGAAACAAGCTCTCGAGCATCGCGGAAAGTTCGACTCGAGCAACGAGCACCCGAGCATTTTGGTGCTCGTTCATCTCGAGTAGGTACCCATCTTTCCCAGGTTAAGATTAGACCACCTGGCATTAGCGTTAGGACCCATCTGAAAGCTTGGCCACCTGGACGTTGGTAGATGGGCCAATGTAATTTGATCAAATTATATACTAAGATCCTTGCATTATTTAATGTGGTTAGAGTATTTATTACGGTATGCATACCTCTGATAGTAAATGTATTTTGAATGTTGTTAGTTGCAATCATTCCCTGCACTGTCTCCAACTAAAGAAATGTAAAACCTTAACGGTGACCCCATGAACATTTATTTTTAAATAATTTTCATAAAATATAAATCAGCTCTACAATAAAGAGGCGATACAAAGGTAAACTGAATTACAGCAACGAGATTTATTACAATAGAAAGAAACAAGTTGATGTTTTTGTGGTTAAATAAAAGAAAATTGTGGAGAAAAACAGGTCAAAGTATTACCGCTACGATACATTACAATGATGAACACGGCACCGCGGACAGTGCGAGGGAGCCAGTCAGAATGGGATGATGTCCGAATGTAGGATGTTGACATTTCTTCCCGCGTGGAGAGTTACAATACCAATCCAATTATTTCTGTTAATGAAGTTTAAAAGCTTTGAATTTCTTGCCAATGTTATCCCAGTAGCTAAAATGATGTGACTAATTACAATTCTGAAATGCTTAGGGATTAACCAAATATTAAAAGACCTTCCATGTTGTAGGAAACAATGACAGATGGTAAGATATGGTTAAAAATAAAGAAAGCCATACTGGCCACTCTAATCCTTCTGGTCCAGGACAACGACTTCCATTCTCAATGTCCATCAGTATTTATATTGGTTGTAGTGGTGACATCCCGTATACACACAGCAAACAAGATTGTACAGACAGCAGCATTTGGAGACCAGTTAGTCCCCTGGTGTTTTACAAGCCTCGTTCCAAGGCAAGGAGGAAAAATGCACAGCCCGTCAGGAGTGTGGATCACGACCCAAATACTTGTCCAAATAAGTTATATAGTCCAGGCAGCATGAGATGAATAAAAATAAACTCCTTATTGCCCCATAAAAATAACCAGGGACGTTTCGAATAGTAAAAAAGCGTCTTTATCAAGCTTGATATATAGCTTATTCCATATACACACGACTCCTGTAACCAATCACAGGCCAAAGCAGTGTAGAGTTACATACCTTTGAGACCAGTGATCGGCTGAAGCGGTGATGTTCCCTATGCACATTTGACGACTGTAGCCAATGTAAACAGGACTGGTGGTGCTGGACCCACAGGGAATTAGAATAGTGAACATGACTGTGTTATTTTTTAATTTTATCGCAAAACATATGGATTCTTGAAATGGAGGAATATATTTGACAAATAAAACATGAGGCCAGGACTTAATAGTAAAAGAAACTACTCCCGAGAATGGAAAATCATAACAAGGGGCGGAAAGACATAAAGACCGGACACAAATGTGCTGAAATCCAAATTAATAAAATACACATCTAAAGTCCAAAACAAAATAAGATACAGAAATGGTACCGTGTTTCCCCGAAAATAGGACACTGTCTTATATTATTTTTTGACTCAAAAGAGGCGCAGTGTTTTATTTTCAGGAGGGGTGTGTCTGATCCTTATCCAGCCGCCGCCATCTGTGTCCCTTCTGCTGGTCCCCACACTGCTGCAGTCCTCAGCGCTGACAGGATTCTCTTCTCCTGGTAACAGGGTTTTAAATACCCCGCTCCGGTGAGCGCTGTGATTGGATCGAGGGACAGCCAATCAGAGCCGATGCTCGATGAACCAATCACGGCCATTCAGTAATGTCATTCACTGAAAGGCTGTGAATGATTGAGCGCCGGCTGATTGGCTGATGCTCGATACAATCACAGCGCTCTGTTAACGGAGGGCAGGGTGTTCAAAGCCTTGTCACCACAAGAGAATCCTATCAGTGCTGAGGACTGCAGCCTGCCACAGCACCGGAGACCAGCGTGAGGGACACAGATGCCGGCGGCTAGGTGGGTATTCTTTTTTTTAAACCTAGTGTAGCTAGGGCTTATTTTCAGGGGGGCTTATATTTCAAGGTCTCCTCCAACCCACCTGCCCCTGAAAATAAGGGTAGGGCTTATTATTAGGATAGGGTTTATTTGGGGGGAAATGATATATTGTCCACCGACTGGTATCAGAGAGCAAAATTAAAGTAGAAATACAATGATAAAAAAAAATGGGGGGGGGAGAAGGGAGTGGAAAGAGAACAGGTGAAAGAAAAGGAGATGAAGGGGAGGTATAAACAAAACAACGATTAGTTTCTAGGTGAAAAAGGATCAGAAGAACGAATCACAACATAAGGGACGGGTATTCCTAAGAGTTTTTAAAGCACAACAGATAGTACCAGGTAAGTCTAAACTTATTTTGACATCCCCGAAGATGGCCCGTTAGGTTTTCTATTCCTTTCACCATTTGGATTTTTTTGAACCAGATGCGTATAGAAGATGGAGTCACTTGTTTCCCTACAGCTGGCATATATATGCGGGCCGCAATGATCATAGTAATACAGTATGCCTGGCCGAAAAAAACATTTGTCCATCCAGTTCAGCCTATTACGCCTCAATGTTGATCTAGAGGAAGGCAAAAACCCAACGAGGTAGAAGCCAATCCTCTCCATTTAAGGGAAAAAAACATTTCCTGACTTCAATCTGGCAATTAGAATAATCCCCGGATAAACATTCCTTTCACAGTTATTAATGAGTGTAAAAGGATGGCAAATTATCAACCTCATAACAGAGAGATGAATCCTGCACAGATAGAGAAGGAAAATACTTATTTTTAACCATTGCCTAACCTCTGTAAATTTTATTGAAGAATAGCAGATTAGGCTTTAAGAGTACAAAAGGGTCTTGTCAAAATAAATGAGAAGCAAGACAAGACCAGCACATCTTGAAGTAGGTACTTTTCTGTCTTCCAGTAGATACTGACATATTGTTTTTGGAAATTCTTGATGGCGTAAGTTACCATTGTAAAAATACATTTTTTGACCATTTTCCAATGAGAAGGGGCTTTTAATGCTTTTTCTTACCCAAGCTGAAATAGTGTGGCACAGCGTTTGCTTGAGCTCTATGCCAATCATTCAGTGGGAATTGAGGATCAAGGTCTTCTTCCATTTCAACATTTTTTATGCTTTTTATTTTTTTGAAGGATAGATAAAAAGGAGTTATAGTAGGAATAATAGATGCCCTCTTCAAGATGTTAAGGCACTGAATATCAGATAAAAGCAGATTTGGGAAAGCTGGGACTAGTAGTTTCACTTTTATGCATAATATGACAAATTCTTAAAGTCTTGTAAAACTCAGTGTTGGAAATATTATGATGCAAGTTCAACCGAATTATTATCTGTTAGAAGCTCCTCTATAGAAATAATAGTAGCATCTTCCATGACAAAAGGCCAATTCCAGGCAAATGGGAGTTAAAAAATTGTAGAGGCAGGACGTATGTGGCCGTCAACAGGGAAATCAATACAATTATGGCTGTTGAAATATACATATGTAAAAAAAACAACAAAAGAGGGAAAAAAAGAAAAACTGTCTCCTCATGAAAAATGGTTTTCCAGCCTAAAAAAATTGGCAATTCATTCTCAGAGTAGAGATTTTTTGGAGCAAGGCTTTTATTTGGGTTATTCCATTAATAAAGAACTTCACTACTGCCTTTTTTGTAGCTTGATGAAGGAGACTGCCCTACTTATTGGTGTATGGAGAGCTTTTCAAGGTTATATAGCCTAGATAAGACATATTATGTAGCGTTTCAGGGAGACACATTCCCAATCATACTTGATTTGAAATCTATGATCAAGTTCTCCCTATGTAATATTGGAATGTTATTCTTAAAGATAGACCATCAATAGTGATCAGCGGAGGTCCCCTGCTCAGGACCCCCAACAGGAAGCAAATATCTCTGTATATTTGGCAATGGCCAAGCATGGTATTGCAGGCACAACTCCCATTAACTTCTATTCATTATCAAGGATTGATCTTTATGAATTCTGTTACCCGCTTACCTCTTTTACTATAGATTTGCTATACTTTTATTATCTTCATTATTGGCCCACGTGGTTCATGATATCAGATGGACTATATTGAAGGCATTTGCTTCATTATGCTTTTTTCATCCATCATGCTTATGATCATGTTATATCTACACTGACTGGCTTGCAAGAGTCACACAACCTGTTAATTCAGAAAAGTAGATGTCTTTAGTAAGCACCACTAGGCCCATATCATGTGGCCTCATTAACTGTAGGTTTAATTTTTTTCACATGTTTCTGTGGCACCATAGTTTATTATTTATATAGCAGTTGTAATAGCTATGATGCAAGAGCTTTCCCTGTTGTCTACAATTTTGATCTAATGTAATAAAGGATTGATTTTAGTTGCTGGCTCTAGGTCCACTTTTGTCATTTTTGAAAGTAAAGGCTGCGCTTCTTTTCTTACTTACCACAATATATTTTCGTATGGATCCCGGTCACAGTAGACCTGCAGTAACTATAATTTAGGATGTTTGATAGATCAAAGCTATTCCACAAATTAACTCTCTTACTGAGTGTTCAATGTCTCTGAATGCCCTGATGTATTAAAACTCTGTCTTCACATTTCCCACATTCCAAATAAGTACACGTTTTTTTCTAATGAGTTTTCAAAACTTGATTTCTTTGTAAAATTCCACATCTAGAATATCAAAAAGGCTTCCCCTCCGTGAGGTGACGTCTCTGATGTTTAATAAGATCTGATCTCCTCACATAACCTTTCCCACATTCTGAACACGAAAATGGGTTCTCTTATGTTTAACAAGAGTTGATTTATCTGTAAAGCATTTTCCACATTCTGGACATGCATACGGCTTCTCTCCTGTGTGACGTCTTTGATGCTCCCTACATTTGACATCAGTAGTGAAGCTTTTCCCACATTCTGAACATGAAAATTCTCCTGTGTGAATTCTCTGATGTTGGACAAGATCCGATTTTTCTATAAAACATTTCCCACATTCTGAACAGGAATATGGCCTCTCTCCTGTGTGAATTTTGATATGTCTAACAAGATCTGATTTACGTGTAAAACTTTTCTCACATTCGGAACATGAACATAGATTTTCTCTTGTGTGAGTTCTGCCATGTCTAAGAAGATTTGATTTATGTGCAAAGCATTTCCCACATTCTGAACATGAAAATGGTTTCTCTCCTGTGTGAAATCGCTGATGGTCAACAAGATGTGATTTAGTTGGAAAACATTTCCCACATTCTGAACATGAAAATGGTTTCTCTCCTGTGTGAATTCTCAGATGTTTAACAAGACGTGATTTATCTGTAAAGCATTTCCCACATTCTGAACATGAAAATGGTTTCTCTCCTGTGTGAATTCTCTGATGTTTAACAAGATGTGATTTAGCTGAAAAACATTTCCCACATTCTGAACATGAAAATGGTTTCTCTCCTGTGTGAATTCTCTGATGTTTAACAAGACGTGATTTAATTGGAAAACATTTCCCACATTCTGAACATGAAAATGGTTTCTCTCCTGTGTGAATTCTCTGATGTTTAACAAGACGTGATTTAATTGGAAAACATTTCCCACATTCTGAACATGAAAATGGTTTCTCTCCTGTGTGAATTCTCTGATGTTTAACAAGACGTGATTTAATTGGAAAACATTTCCCACATTCTGAACATGAAAATGGTTTCTCTCCTGTGTGAATTCTCTGATGTTTAACAAGACGTGATTTAATTGGAAAACATTTCCCACATTCTGAACATGAAAATGGTTTCTCTCCTGTGTGAATTCTCTGATGTTTAACAAGACGTGATTTAATTGGAAAACATTTCCCACATTCTGAACATGAAAATGGTTTCTCTCCTGTGTGAATTCTCTGATGTTTAACAAGAAGTGATTTATCTGTAAAGCATTTCCCACATTCTGAACATGAAAATGGTTTCTCTCCTGTGTGAATTCTCTGATGTTTAACAAGAAGTGATTTAATTGGAAAACATTTCCCACATTCTGAACATGAAAATGGTTTCTCTCCTGTGTGAATTCTCTGATGTATAACAAGAAGTGATTTAATTGGAAAACATTTCCCACATTCTAAACATGAAAATGGCTTCTCTCCTTTATGATCTCTCTCATGTCTAACAAGTTCTGAGTTATCTGCAAAACGTTTCCCACATCTTGAACACAAGTAGGGCTTCTCTGCTGTATGAATTCTGATATGTTTTACAAGATCTGATTTACTCGTAAAACCTTTCACACATTCTGAACATGAAACTAGTTTTTCTCCTGTGTGAGTTCGAGCATGTCTAGTAAGTCCTGCTTTATATGCAAAACATTTCCCACATTGTGAACATGAATACAGTTTCTCTCCGGTGTGACTGATTCTTTTTCTAAGACCTGAGTTCCTTGTAAGCGGTTTTCCACATTCATGAAACATTTTCTGACCTGTATTTGTAGTAAAATTCTGTGACTGGTCAGGAGAAGGTTCCTTGTGATTAGAGGGATCATAGGATAAATCTGTACTTTCAAGTTTTGGATAAACAATACTGGTAATAACTTTTTCTTCTGAAGAGTGATACATGATATTTTCATCTTCTGTTTTACAATTTAGTGATTTTCCATCAGAGTCCATATTGGCATCACATGATAGATCTGTCCTATCAAGTTCTGGATGTACATTAAGCAGAATGGGGTTTTCCTCTGAAGAGTGCTGAACAAGGTCTTCATCTTCTACTTTACAATTTAGCGATGAAATGAAATTTCCATCAAAGTTCTTATTGGGATCATATGATAGATGTGTCCCATCAAGTTCTGGATGAACATTAAGTGTAATGGGATTTTCTCCTAAAGAGTGCTGCACAATATCTTCTACTTCTTCTTTATAATTTACTGATGACATGACGTTTCCATCAGAGTTCCTATTGGGATTATATGATAGATCTGTACTGTCAAGTTCTGGATGTACATGGAAGTTAATGGGATTTTCTCCTAAAGAGCGCTGCACAACATCTTCTACTTCTTCTTTATAATTTAGTGATGACATGACGTTTCCATCAGAGTTCCTATTGGGATTATATGATAGATCTGTACTGTCGAGTTCTGGATGTACATGGAAGTTAATGAGGTTTTCTCCTAAAAAGTGCGGCATGATATCTTCTTCTTTTACTTTATAATTTAGCAATGACATGGAGTTTCCATCAGAATTCTCACTAGGATTATCTGTTAGGATTAAAATTTGATATTGTAATTTCTTTTTCAAACTACAAATGTGGACAAATTTATAACAGTCCTATTAGGCTGACAAAACAGAGTACCTGCACTTTACCTGGCCACAGGCTTCCTCTAGGTGCTAGCTGACCCTCACAGGACAGAACACCTATACAACAAAAGACAGACCAGGACTAGGAGGAATACAGAGACAGGAGGAGAGACAGATTGCAATGAAACAGAGGCACAGGGGAAGACAATAGACAGAGGGATGCAAGAAAGGACAGAATGACAAAGCGCAGGACACAGAATGCAAACAGGATAACTTGAACAAACAGGTTCTAAGCTGGAAGCCAGAGAGCAGGTCTGAAACAACATCAACTCTGCAGCACTGATGTGGAGTCCCAGCACAGCTATATAGGAAGCAGATTGGCAAAGAGCCTACAGCTGAGCAGAGAAGCCCTAGAGTAATTAACCATAGCAGGTCTGGAAGCAGGTAAGAAAGGTGAGGTTACAGGGAGAGTAGGACGACGCCCACATCTGCCAGCACCAGGGAGAGGGAAGTTAGTCTGAACAGAGGATCTAATAGTTATGAATGTCCATTTATCATACCAAATCTTAATGCCTTCACACAACATTATCAATGTTCATTATTCATATCATATGTTAGGCTAAGGGCCATACTTCCTTGTCAGACTCATGGCTTTCACAGACTGGCAGCAGGAGCTCACTATCTCACTAAAGTGGATCAGAAAATGAGCTGCAAAAGACACCGCATTCAGGAATACAGGCATTTTTATTACCTGCAGACACACCTACATGCGTGTCTACTGACTACAGAGCAGAAATAATCATTTTTCTGCTGGAGTTATCCACATACAATCTGCCCTTAAGTCCCTTAACGGCAGTTTCCAGTACTACATTGCTACACCAGCCTAAAACTATTTAATTCTGGTTCAAAACACAATTTTTGGAGAGAAAAAAAAGGCTGCAGGGTCTCAAAAAGATTTTACTCTAAACTAAACTCAGAAGTGGATTTAAAGTGAATTGGAATGTAATATTCTGAAATAATGATAAAGAACAAGATTTGTTTGAGTCTACAAACTCTCCCAAAATAATTCTTCCCTATTTTGAAAGTCCGTACACCAAGTAGAAAATGTAAATAAAAGGACCCCTTAAAAAGAATCCCACCCTTAAAGATTGATTAGTAAGGAATGAACGATCTAGTCTAAAAAATGTTTTATAAACACATTAAAAAAATAATAATAAAATGGACTACTTAAAAAGAATCCCCTTACGCACTACCTCTTTGGCTTCCCCTATACATTAGATAAAATGAATAACTTAAAACTGTGTGGTAAGTCTTGAAACAGCTCCCTGGTTGACATTGTCACATCAAGCACTAAAACCATGTACCCCTCCTCCTCACATGCTTGCTGCAAACACAGCATCTTTTTGGAAAACATTTTTGGTAGCAGTTGCAGGGATAGGCTAAAGGAAGCAGCACTCTGAAAGCCTATCGACATCCTTAGACTTGAAGGATTGTCCAGGTGCCTTGGTCTTAACCCTTTCCAATCCATTTAGTTTTTTTCATCCATTCTCCCCAGCTCCAAATAAATTGGAGCTGGGGAGAATGGATAAGAAAAAATACACTTTCCCTGCACCCTCCTGAACTGACTGAGTTCAGGAGGGTGCAGGGAGGGACCTGCTTACCTGTCTGGCATCTTCCGCATTCTCCTTCTGCCTCCCGGCTCGGCGATCATGTGACCGCTGAGGTCAGGTGGCACCTGGTGGTCACATGATTGCCGGGCCGGGAGACAGGAGGAGAATGCGCAAGACGCCGGTCAGGTAAGCAGGCCCTCCCACAGTGCAGGCTGCTGGCTCGGCGTTCATGTGACCGCCGGCGGTCAGGTAACACCGGCGGTCACATGATCGCCGGCCGGAATCTGTATGCATTACATAGCGCTAATTGAGCGCTATGTAATGTGTAAAGGAGAAGGCAGAAAGGGTTAAAAACCCTTTCTGCCTTCTCCTCGGGGGTCCTCGATGAGGATCAGTGCAGGAGTGCATCTGCACCCGATGTGTCCTATGATCGGATGCAGATGCACTCCTGCACTGCAGTCTCGGGCCTGCCCCAACATCGGAGCTGTGGAGGGAAATTATGATGTTGGAGCAGGCCCGACATTGGATTGGAAAGGGCTAAACAGGAGTTGTTCTTTTAACTGAGTCTGGAACTAAAAGGGGTTGTCCCGCGCCAAAACGGGGTTTTTTTTTTTTCAATAGGCCCCCGTTCGGCGCGAGACAAACCCAATGCATGTGTTAAAAAAAAAAAAGTTTAGTACTTACCCGAATACCTGCGCTGCGGCGACTTCTTCCTTACCTTACTAAGATGGCCGCCGGGATCTTCACCCACGATGCACCGCGGGTCTTCTCCCATGGTGCACCGTGGGCTCTGTGCGGTCCATTGCCGATTCCAGCCTCCTGATTGGCTGGAATCGGCACACATGACGGGGCGGAGCTACGAGGACCAGCTCTCCGGCACGAGCGGCCCCATTCACCAGGGAGAAGACCGGACTGCGCAAGCGCGTCTAATCGGGCGATTAGACGCTGAAATTAGACGGCACCATGGCGACGGGGACGCTAGCAACGGAACAGGTAAGTGAGTAACTTCTGTATGGCTCATAATTAATGTACGATGTACATTACAAAGTGCATTAATATTGCCATACAGAAGTGCTGAACCCCACTTGCTTTCGCGGGACAACCCCTTTAAGGAAAATTGGTCTGGTTAGCATTTTTTTTTCTTCCCTACATGTTTTAAACTAAGAACAAACTGTTCAAAATGTGTAGGCAACATGGAGCTTTATGTCACCATGGAGTTCATCTGCACAGTGGTGGTATATAAACATCATTTCTTAGTTACCACTAAAAATGTTGCTTATGTTATTTAGTTCATATAAGTCAGGTAGAGAGTGGAGTCAGGAAAAGTGTGTCCACTTAACCTGTCTAAACACATTGGTCAAGTAGCTGAGCAAGTAGTGGGCGAGTCAAGTGGTAGAATGAGTAAAGTAGCTTGACCATTGATCCTTCACCACTCTACAATGAACTCAACTGCCACGATCCGTTATGTAAATGACTAATGTAAATACTTACTGGAAAATGGGACGACGAGTCGAGTACCGACCATAGTTGCTGGACTCAGTTACTTGACTAATGTAAACTAAGCTTTATACTCAACCTGTGTTAGTGAAAAAGCCATAATTTAGGTCACATTGGGTAACAAGCTCTACACATATCAGAATAAGGCACTAGGTTTAGGCTTGATGTGTATGGAAAAGAAAGGGCTCTTTGAGAAGAGCCTAAATTGGAGAGCTCTTATATTACATGCCATATTCCACAAATGTGTATGCTCTGTACATTGTAGCACTAAGGCCTTTACATGACTGTTATTACTTCCCTGTGCCCACAGTAAAGGGCAACAAGACCATTGGAAAAAATAATGTCAATAGTATATCTGTACCTTCTTACCCTGTGATATCGGAGGCTGGTAGTTCTCCATCATGATGTCCTTGTACAGATCCTGGTGTCCTTCTAAATACTCCCACTCCTCCATTGAAAAATGGACAGTGACATCCTGACACCTTATAGGAACCTAACACACACAATGATACTGTCATTACCCAGACTCCTCTAGTGCTGTTACTGTATAATTTCCCAATATTCCCAGCAGCGTCACCTCTCCAGTCAGCAGCTCAATGATCTTGTTGGTGAGTTCTAGGATATTCTGCTCATGTATCGGTAAGTGAGGAGGAGCCTCTGTGATGGGGCTCTGGCCCCTGCTCAGTCTTCCTAACTTATCGAGATGCCTGTTGGGAGTCGCACCGTCAGTCGATGTCTTCTTCACCATCGTGTAATTCTGGGTATGGAGGGAGACAGGTAGAGAATTGAAGTAGAAAGTGAGAGATTGTGATCTAGTGATACATCTGGCAGCCAAGCGTGCATATTGCAACTCCAATCATTTCAATAAGACTGCTTAAGATAGCAGAGTACAAAGTGCATGGTTATCTCAGGTAGCCCCCTCTCCACTGATCAGGCTTTTATCACCTATCTTTTAGTACTCACAAACCCCCACCTTGATTACCCACCAACAGGGTACTAGAGCCTCCATTCAAGACTCCAGTTTTCTGCAATAAATGATAGTTTTGCTCTGATATTGTAATTGCTTACTCATATCAATGTTACAATCACACAAAGTTTCAGCAGAGCTATGGTCCATTTTTGGATGCAGTCCTGCAGCGAGGATCAAGGAGGGTGGTCACCCAGTAATGATCTGATGTTTTGATGTGGACTACATGCTTTGGTCCTTCTGCAAGCACTGCGGCATAAAAGCACTCATGCGTCAAAGTGCTTAAAGGTTGATGGCTCACATCCCCCTGCCTACTTCTGGACTTATATTACCCCCTCCTTTTCCTCCTCTAAACTTCTCCCTTTGGTGGGAAAAAGTATTGGAGAAGTCGCCCCCTTTCTTGCTTAAGGCCAACTTCAAAGGGATGTTGAGTAGAGATAAGCGAACACGTTCGGCTCCGCCCCTTTTTCGCCCGAACACTGAACTTTGCGAACACTTCAGTGTTCGGGCGAAAAAGTTCGGGGGCCGCCGTGGCAGCGCGGGGGGGTGCGGCGGGGAGTGGGGGGGAGAGGGAGAGAGAGAGGGCTCCCCCCTGTTCCCCGCTACTGCCGCCCGCGCCGCCGCGCATCTCCCCGCCCCCCGGCGGCACCCGGACACTTACGCGCGAACACTGCAGTGTTCGGCAAAGCCGGTGTCCGGGTGCGGATGTGTCCGTAACGGACACGTTCGCTCATCCCTAATGTTGAGTAATGGCACAAAGACGGTTGGTATCACTTCCTCCTCCTCGACAACAACACATCATTGTTCCTGAGGCTGTGTAGCATTTGTCCCAGTAGGCAGGCAAGAAGGATGGTTATACTGATCAGTGTATCATCACAACTAACCATTTTAGTCACTTCCTCAGAGATACGTCTTTGATCTGTAGACACTCCACATGCATCGAATTACCGACCTCCATACAGCATATATATGGCATACATCATCTGTTGCTGGCTTAGACTCTGCAACATGGAATTTCACTATGCAGGCAGGTCACAGATGAGATGATTAGGTGGCAGCCTGAACTGTTGCTGCAACTCTGCCAGCTGAAAGACGGCGTAGTGTGAATGCTGAAAGCGTGAGCACAGTCTCCTGGTCTTTTCTAGAACTGGATGTATAATTGGGTAATGGTTAAGCGCTGCAATACCAGGTTCATCACATGGGGCGAGCAAGGTAAATGTGTGAGATTGCCAAGGCGAAGGACTACCAGCAGGTTGGACTCACTGTCACACACAACCTAGCCAGGCTTCAGATTGTGCAGGGTCAGTGCTGTGTCAACCTGGACCTGCAAAGCCGTCAACAGCTCTTCATCTGTGCTCTCCTAGACATAAGTTTTTAGATCAGCATTTTGGCATTTACCATGTGCACCGCTGTATAGAGGCTAGATTTTATGCCAATGTGGAAGGTGTTGAAAGGTGGTATGAAGAGATGGAGAAAGTGAAGGAGGCGTAGGAGGAAGGTCAAGAGGGGACAGACAAGGATGAATGTCCCACAACTCTCGGGAGTACCATGAAATGTGGACCACCCCTTTCGGGTTCATGCCCCACCTGTAGGACAATGACCCAGTGTGCTGTTAAGGATATGTATCACCACTGGCCATGCATGCTGTTCAGGTGAACCCCATCACTGACGACATTCTTTAATGCTAGGAATATGTTATCATTCACCTGGGGTTGCAGGGCAGGGATGGCTTTTTGGGCAAATAAATGGTGGTTGTGCATCTGGTACTGTTGGTTAGCGTGGAGCATTTCATTGCTGAAGGCATCTGTGTCCATTAGCCTGAAGGACAGCATTTCCATTACAAGCAACTGTGCAATGCTTGGATTCAGGCTCTGTGATCATGGATAGTTGGGGCTGTGGATTAGAGGGATGGCTGCTGACCTGGAACACTCTGGAATATGGGGTAGATGTCAATGTCAGTGAAGATGATGGTGGCCATTCAACTTCTGCTCTCCGATCCCCACTCTTGGCTGTAGCCTGATCATCAATGGCAGAAGAGAAGCCTGAAGTAGCCATGTTACTGCTTCTACACAAAACTGCCTCTCTGTGCTCAGAGGCTACTGCATGAACAGGGAGAGAGATGGAGGAAGGGGCCACTAAAGAACGTAGGAGTAAAGACCAGGATGATGCTGACTCTTTACCCTCTGGAACAGGTGGGCTCTCCAAGGCAGTATGGGTGGTGGCAGTTCATGTGGCTGTTCATACAAGTTGTGCTGTGATTCTTTTACATTCTTGCCATGTTTTAAATGCTTATTGCAGATCTTACAGATGACCACTCTCTTGTCATCAGCTGCGGTTTCAAAGACACATTTGGTGAAATCATCAAGCCACCCTGGCTGCTGATTGGCTGCACACTGACCTCTGAAGCAGGCATTATGGGAAATTCAATTTCCCCATGATTTATTTCAAGAATTGTTTAAACCCAGTTTGATTTAGCAAAAATCGGGATGATTTTACTACTTAGTCGATCAAGATGAGCAACACTACTTCTAGGTGCTTGGTTTCTTTGACAGCCAGTGTATTTGGTGGAGAAGAACATGAGAAGCAATGTCAGAAAATATTACTTTACTGAAAGAGTAGTAGATGCTGGAAAGAAACTTCAGGCAAAAGTGGTTGGGAAATCAACAGTAAGTGATAGTAAATCTACCTGGATAAAATATATATCTATTCTAACAAAAAATTGAAATAATATAAGAGCAGGCAAGATGGACCATGCTCCTCCTGTCATCAGTCTTCTATGTGTCTGTATAGATGTCAAAATTTTGACAAAATTTCAAGTCTCGAGGCCAAACTCCGGCTGGGTAATTCTTTTAATTCCTTTCCTCCCCATTACATTCAGCCTATTTACCATTCTCATTGCCCCTACAACATTAATATTAGCTCATTGGTTCCCACCATACAGAACTGACCATATTGGTGGCCAATCTTCACATTCTCTGCTGTTCAGTTCTTTAGTTCTCCCTCACTTGGAAGGTCTGGAAGCCGTTATACCGGACACTGGACTGTTTCTATTACTTCCTAGAATGGAGTTGCTCTTCCCTTAGTCTGACTTGTTACATAATACAATAAAGATCATAGAAATACAGAAAAGCTTACCTCTCCGGTCAGCAGGTAGATGATCTCCATGGTGAAGTTTAATATTCTTATGGTAACATCATTTCTTTCTTCATCCATCTTTGGTGGGTCATTCGGGAGAAGGACTGCTTTGGATGAGAATACGAGAGAACTGGATAAACCGGAGGGTTCTGGTACTGCTGGCAGTTCGCTGTGCTACGCTGCTTACGCAATTCCCTTTCACTTCTATGAAAGTTAAAGAAAGTGTGTATAACAGCCAATTTAGGTGATTTGGTAATCTCAGGCAGTGGTGGTAAGCCAGAATAAGGTTTATGGGGACGGGATGTTTTCAAAATAAGTGTGGGTTACAGACATGGGTCCAGTATTGATCAGACATTCATGTCATATCCTGTGTGAATTAGGAACATTCCTTTAAAGAACGCAAAGACAATAGAAGATAAACCATCCAAAGTGCGATGTAGCATCACTTCAGTAAAAAATACCTACTTAACCCCCAAGTGTCTCCATACTCCGGTACCAGAAGCTCCTGCATCAGTCATGTGCCATTCATCATTCATGTGACTACAGTAGACAATCACTGTCCTTAGTAGTCAAGTGCCGTTCATGCAGATATGAAAGCTAAGGACAGTGACTGGCTGGAGTATTAATGTGTACAATGAGAGTCATGAGATTGTTGTAGTAGCTTCCAGCAGTGTAATGGGTACAGGACACTGGAAACAAGATTACTTACCGGTAATCAGTTTTCTATGAGCCCATGACCGCATCAATGAGAGACCACCTCCCGTCCGGAGAGGAAACAGAAACCTCCCAGATCTCTGTAAAGTTAGGCACACCCTATCCCTTCTCAGTTCTGTAGCAAGATCCATGGACTAATTGAGGGCTATCCCTTTTATTTACATTTAGACTTAAAATGTATTAATTTATTTGTAACTCAAATACTGCAGCAGGGACCAAACTTAGTGTTGCTGTCATGGAAAACGGATTACCGCTAAGTAATCTTGTGTTTCCCTTATGACCATAACAGCTCCGGTGAGAGATTAAACTTGATCAATAGCTAGGGAGTGTTGATAGCCTGAGGTATTAGTCTACAGATGGCTAATAACTCTTATTGGATTGGAGAATCCACCAATAAAGAAACTCCAACTGACTTGTAGCCTTGAAATATTAACACTTCCTTTTGATGATGAAAACTGCCAGCCAAATATATGCTCCAAATTACAGAATATATTACAGCTTTTTAGACCTCGTTGTACTGGTTTCTCTATTAGAGCCAGCTAGACTATGGAACACACTATGATATTGTTCTTAGGAAGTCTGATGCCAAGATTCTAGCTTGAGTTCTCGAGTTTTTGATTTTAAAGTTAAGAGGATCCGTGGAGACAGCTTACCAAAAATAAATGTTCCAAAGTATAAACCATCCTATAACTATTCCACATAAAGATGCAACTTAAGGAAGGAAGATTCTTATATAAATATTTCCAATCGGAGGTAAATTGTAACCAACATCTATTTGTCATCTTGTTCTTATACAATCATCAGATTTCTTTACCATAGATACCTTACTGAAGATATGCGGTGAGGAATAAGAGGCTTCGTCTATTATCTTTCCACTAAAGATCACTTATCAAATCAGAGGTCACTGGCCAACAGTCTTATACAGCAGATATGAGTAAACGGGCATAGGCAGAGCCTAGAGGCTATAAGTCACAGGCAGATCATAGAGCCATAGGCAAAGCTCAGCAGTCACAAAACCTACAGGCTAACATGTATAGGTGAGGCCAAAATGCCACAAGACCTTGGTCCTCCACAGAGGCCCTAATTATAACAGAAAAAGGATATAGGCAAAGCCCAAAGGCTATAGGCCATAGAAAAGTAAAGTTAAAAGGCCAAACCCACAAAGGCTGCTAGGCCACAGGCAAAACCCCAAAGTCTATAGACAAAGTTTGCAACCGGCTATAAGGCAAAGGTCACAACCAGCCATAAAGCAAAGGCTGCAACTGGCCATAAGGCAAAGGCCATACAGGAAATTAGGCTATCAGCAGAGTCGTAAGGTTATAGGTAAAGCTATGAAGGCCATGAAAGCTATAGGCAAAGCCAAAAGGGCTATCAGGCTAAAGGCAGAGCCATGACGTTATAGATGAAAGACATAAAGGCTATTATGCTATAGGCCAAGCTATAAGGTTATAAAATCACTGAGATGAGAGAAAAAACAGACATTATTCACTGAAAAGGAAGCCAATAATACAACACCTGATAGACTGCAGGTCAGGCTCAATCGCCGTAGACCCTAGTAGAATGCAGAGAGACATACTATGATATGGAGGAGTTACTTGTTCAATACAGACTAGTAGTACAGCCACTCACTCGACTCAGCCCAGATTGGGAAGGAATGACTGCAAACAAACATAGGTGAGAGGATATATATTACATATATATATATATATATATATATATATATATATATATATATATATATATATATATATATGGACCAGCGCTCAAGCCACAATGTGTGCCCAGAAGGCAACAAAAGGAAGATAGGAAAACAAAGAGACCGAGAGTGAGACGCCCGTCACAGGGCAGGCGTCCACATACTTGGTCCAGGGAAGGGACCCGTAGGTGGAAACCTTGGTGATAACCAGTATACAAGGAAAAAAGACCCTGCCCTACTGTGCTCATGAGATGGTATAGGTGAAGTAAAGAGGCACACTTACTTCATAGAGGAGCGCTACTGAAAATAACTGGGCTCCCCTAAATCCAAGGACGTCTTTAAAAAGAAGATCCAGGTAGTCTTCAATTATTTATGGACAGGCATAGGCAACAATGGGAGGAATCAGTAGGGTACAACGGGTTTCAGATCTACAAGCTCCTTTTTCAAGCACAAAACTGGAAATTCATTACTGATTAGTTGCTGCCTACTTCACCTATAACATCTCATGAGCACAGTAGCACGGGATCTTTTTTCCTTTTTTTCCTTGTATACTGCAAACAAACATAGCCTGCACGTGTGAATGGATGCCAAAGATGCCAGCCACAGATAGGTGCGCAACATTATACAAGAGTGCGACCCTACTGGCAATGCAATGGATTGCCCTGTATCACCACAGTCGGTCACACTGGCTCTCTGCATTCCACTAGGGTCTACAGCGATTGAGCCTGGCCTGCAGTCTAACAGGTGTTGTACTATTGGCTTTCTTTTTAAGCCATACAGCCTATAGGCAAAGCCATAAACACTATCAGGTTACAAGTACGACCCTAAGGCTATAGACAAAGCCATTAAAGCTTAAGGCAGAGCCAAAAGGCCATAAAGGCTAACAGACTTAGTTATAAGGTTATCACTGGTCAACACTGAAATTGTTACTGACTTAAAAAGGTCCTAATCTGGTGTATTTTGGTGCACTGAACACAAATATGACCATTACATTTTTTTTTATTGGATCTTGTTTTGAAGATATTTCATATAGTTTATTTTCTGTGTTTCACCGTGTAAATTTATCCAGTAGGACTGTAACAACATCCTTACAGTTTGAGTCAGACAGCAGCCGTGTGCTTACAGGACCTGTGATGTCACCATCATGTGATCAGCCTCTGCCTCTGAGCTCATTACCCCACATCTAACCCCAACATAACCAGTACACCATGCTAACTCCCACAGTACCAGTGTACATATCAACACTTAATCACTATGGGCCTTGTGTGGCGCAGAGTGACAGCAGATTGCAGTCCTAAGTTCTCACTCACGACCTGAAAGATGCGGTTCAATCCCTACAGGGTTCAGCTCAAGGCTGACTCAGCCTTCCATCCTTCCGAGGTCACTAAAATGAGTACCCAGCTTGCTGGTGAGTAATAAACAAATTACCTGAAAGCGCTACATAATACGTTGGCGCTATACAAATAACAAGTCCCCCCTACTATATAAAGCCCAGTTGGAAAAGTTGAGCATTTAAAATATTTCAGACATCGTGGGATACAGTGTAAGCTACTGTTACATAAAACTGTTATTTTATCTATTTAGTTACAATACGAAACACTAATGCCTCGAAAGTGCGCTAATACCGTGGACAATAGTTGTCATATTTGTGGGGAAGTGACATTTGCCAACCAGAAGAAAAGTATCACTTCTCAAGTGAAGGAGACATATCATCTTTACTTCAGATGCAAAATTGGCGACAAAGACAAGCCTTGAGCCTCGCATATATGCTGTGCTATATGTTTAACACAGCTTTCACAGTGGTTGAATGGCAAAAGACGATCAATGCCTGTTTGTAGTCCCCATGGTATGGAGAGAGCCAAGGAACCACACAAATGACTGTTACTTCTGCTTGGTTCCTCCTCCTTTCGGCGGTATAACGAAGCTAAAGAAGTTGAGAATACTTTACCCCAACATTAAGTCTGCATTAAAACCAGTTCCATGGGATATACAAAATACATGTGTTACTTATGTGAATGGGATAGCCGAGCAAGGGAATTGCACTACTTGCGGAAGGAATGGACTGGCAGACAAAATGTAGCAGTTGGAGACAAGAATATCCAGCACCCAGCTCTGGTTGAGGCTCACAAAATCCTGCTGAACAGCACAAACTAGGTTTGATGAAGAACTTCATGAAAGCCATGGACCGAACTTCACCAGCTTTCTGATACCTTCTTTAACCCCTTCCCGCCCTAGGACGTACCGGTACGTCCTGGGAGCCTGGTACTTCACGCAACAGGACGTACCGGTACGTCCTGGGGATAGCGCGAGATCACATAAGATCCTGTACTATCCCGCAGTGGGAGCCGGCTGTCAGTCACAGCCGGCGTCTCGCTGCAACAACGGGGGGGGGGGGGGGGGCATCGGAGATGCGCCCCCTGCTGTTAACCCCTTCCCTGCCGCGATCTGAGTAGATCGCGGCAGGGAAAGAGTTCACAGAGGGATCGCGCACCCTCTGTGTCTCCGGCCGGCTTTCGCGATTTCATCGCGAGAGCCCGGCCTGTCACCATGGCAACAGGACGCCAGACACTGGCATCCTGTATTGCCTATAATCGCTGTATAAGCGATAAGGCATGGCAGAGCAGTAGCTCTGCCATGCCTTATGACAGCGATCATAGGCACAGTGCTGCAAGTCCCTCAGTGGGACTCAAATTGTGTAAAAAAAAGAAGAGAAAAATGTAAAAAAAAATAAGTAAACCCCTTTTTTTAAGCTTTTTCTAATATTACCATAAAAAAAGGGGAAAAAAAATTAAAACCCAACATATTGGGTATTGACTAGAGATGAGCGAACACCAAAATGTTCGGGTGTTCGTTATTCGAAACGAACTTCCCGCGATGTTCGAGGGTTCGTTTCGAATAACGAACCCCATTGAAGTCAATGGGCGACCAGAACATTTTTGTATTTCGCCGATGCTCGCTAAGGTTTTCATGTGTGAAAATCTGGGCAATTCAACAAAGTGATGGGAACGACACAGCAACGGATAGGGCAGGCGAGGGGCTACATGTTGGGCTGCATCTCAAGTTCACAGGTCCCACTATTAAGCCACAATAGCGGCAAGAGTGGGCCCCCCCCCTCCCAAAAACTTTTACTTCTGAAAAGCCCTCATTAGCATGGCATACCTTTGCTAAGCACCACACTAGCTACAACAAAGCACAATCACTGCTTGGATGACACTCCGCTGCCACTTCTCCTGGGTTACATGCTGACCAACCGCCCCCCCTCCCCCCCACAGCGCACACCAAACTGTCCCTGCGCAGCCTTCAGCTGCCCTCATGCCACACCACCGTCATGTCTATTTAGAAGTGCGTCTGCCATGACGAGGGACCGCAGGCACACACTGCAGAGGGTTGGCACGGCTAGGCAGCGACCCTCTTTAAAAGGGGCGGGGCGATAGCCCACAATGCTGTACAAAAGCAATGAGAAATAGAATCCTGTGCCACCGCCATCAGGAGCTGCACACGTGGGCATAGCAATGGGGAACCTATGTGCCACACACTATTCATTCTGTCAAGGTGTCTGCATGCCCCAGTCAGACTGGTAATATGTACCTTAACAGTAACCGCGTTGGTGGTAATGTGGTGGTGACTGCGGACCTAGTAGCGCGGTTTTATTTTGTTGGTTTTCGGAATGTGGCCAGGATTAAGTGGGCCGTGGCGGGGGGATGGTGGGGGGGCTCTCTTGTAGTGTCGGTAAAGGTGAAATTCTTGGACTGCCACCAGACGAACCAATGCAAAGGCATTTGCCAAGAATGTTTTCCCTGTTGGAGGAGGAGGGGGATGTTTTTGAGGCACTACGTGTCCTCTCCACGTGTCCGTGGTTATATGCACCTTAACAGTAACCGCGTTGGTGGGAAATGGCCTCGCCGCCATCATGCCTTTGGGAAGCCTCTGTTTCCACACCCCAGAGACATACCATTAGCAGCGGTATAGGCAGAGCCCATAATTCGTAACATTTCAGCCGTAGCATTAGGACAGGCCCCACTAACATATCAGTAGCAGCATTATAGGAGGAGCGCAGTCTTCGTTCCATGTCAGCAATAGTAGCACTCAAGACAGGCCCCAGTAACAATTCCGAAGCAGCAGTATAGCGGGAGCGCAGTCTTCGTTCCATGTCAGCAATAGTAGCACTCAAGACAGGCCCCAGTAACAATTCCGAAGCAGCAGTATAGCGGGAGCGCAGTCTTCGTTCCATGTCAGCAATAGTAGCACTCAAGACAGGCCCCAGTAACAATTCTGAAGCAGCAGTATAGTGGGAGCGCAGTCTGAGTTCCATTTCAGTAGCCTTAGTATAGCCAAGGCCCAAGTTACATTTATGTAGCTAAAGTGTAAGCCAACCCCACACACACTTCTGTACCATGAGTGCAGGCGAAGAACATACAAATTGCTATGATTACACTGTAGGTGAGGGCCCCAAAAAATTGGTGTACCAACAGTACTAATGTACCTCAGTAAACATTGGCCATGCCCAACCAAGATGGCAGGTGAAACCCATTAATCGCTTTGGTTAATGTGGCTTAAGTGGTAACTAGGCCTGGAGGCAGCCCAGTTTAACGAAAAATTGGTTCAAGTTAAAGTTTCAACGCTTTTAAGAGCATTGAAACATATAAAAATTGTTTCGAAAAATTAGATGAGTGAGCCTTGTGGCCCTAAGAAAAATTGCCCGTTCAGCGTGATTACGTGAGGTTTCAGGAGGAGGAGCAGGAGGAGGAGGAGGAATATTAGACACAGATTGATGAAGCAGAAATGTCCCCGTTTTGGATGGTGAGAGAGAACGTAGCTTCCATCCGCGGGTGCAGCCTACGTAATGCTTACGTATCGCTGCTGTCCGCTGGTGGAGAAGAGAAGTCTGGGGAAATCCAGGCTTTGTTCATCTTGATGAGTGTTAGCCTGTCGGCACTGTCGGTTGACAGGCGGGTACGCTTATCTGTGATGATTCCCCCAGCTGCACTAAACACCCTCTCCGACAAGACGCTAGCCGCAGGACAAGCAAGCACCTCCAGGGCATACAGCGCTAGTTCAGGCCACGTGTCCAGCTTCGACACCCAGTAGTTGTAGGTGGCAGAGGCGTCACGGAGGATGGTCGTGCGATCGGCTACGTACTCCCTCACCATCCTTTTACAGTGCTCCTGCCGACTCAGCCTTGACTGGGGAGCGGTGACACAGTCTTGGTGGGGAGCCATAAAGCTGTCCAGGCCCTTAAAGACTGTTGCACTGCCTGGGATGTACATGCTGCTCGATCTCCGCACCTCCCCTGCTACCTTGCCCTCGGTACTGCGCCTTCTGCCACTAGCGCTGTCGGCTGGGAATTTTACCATCAGCTTGTCCGCAAGGGTCCTGTGGTATAGCAACACTCTCGAACCCCTTTCCTCTTCGGGAATGAGAGTGGGCAGGTTCTCCTTATAGCGTGGGTCGAGCAGTGTGTACACCCAGTAATCCGTTGTGGCCAGAATGCGTGCAACGCGAGGGTCACGAGAAAGGCATCCTAACATGAAGCCAGCCATGTGTGCCAGGGTACCTGTACGCAACACATGGCTGTCTTCACTAGGAAGATCACTTTCAGGATCCTCCTCCTCCTCCTCCTCAGGCCATACACGCTGAAAGGATGACAGGCAATCAGCCGGTGTACCGTCAGCAGCGGGCCAAGCTGTCTCTTCCCCCTCCTCCTCATGCTCCTCCTCCTCCTCCTGTACGCGCTGAGAAATAGACAGGAGGGTGCCCTGACTATCCAGCGGCATACTGTCTTCCCCCGCCCCCGTTTCCGAGCGCAAAGCAGCTGCCTTTATGGTTTGCAGGGAATTTCTCAAGATGCATAGCAGAGGAATGGTGACGCTAATGATTGTAGCATCGCCGCTCACCACCTGGGTAGACTCCTCAAAATTACCAAGGACATGGCAGATGTCTGCCAACCAGGCCCACTCTTCTGAAAGGAATTGAGGAGGCTGACTCCCACTGCGCCGCCCATGTTGGAGTTGGTATTCGACTATAGCTCTACGCTGTTCATAGAGCCTGGCCAACATGTGGAGCGTAGAGTTCCACCGTGTGGGCACGTCGCACAGCAGTCGGTGCACTGGCAGCTTAAAGTGATGTTGCAGGGTGCGCAGGGTGGCAGCGTCCGTGTGGGACTTGCGGAAATGTGCGCAGAGCCGGCGCGCCTTTACGAGCAGGTCTGACAAGCGTGGGTAGCTTTTCAGAAAGCGCTGAACCACCAAATTAAAGACGTGGGCCAGGCATGGCACGTGCGTGAGGCTGCCGAGCTGCAGAGCCGCCACCAGGTTACGGCCGTTGTCACACACGACCATGCTCGGTTGGAGGCTCAGCGGCGCAAGCCAGCAGTCGGTCTGCTGTGTCAGACCCTGCAGCAGTTCGTGGGCCGTGTGCCTCTTATCGCCTAAGCTGAGTAGTTTCAGCACGGCCTGCTGACGCTTGCCCACCGCTGTGCTGCCACACCGCGCGACACCGACTGCTGGCGACATGCTGCTGCTAACACATCTTGATTGCGAGACGGAGGAGGAGGAGGAGGGTGCTTTAGTGGAGGAAGCATACACCTCCGCAGATACCACCACCGAGCTGGGGCCCGCAATTCTTGGGGTGGGTAGGACGTGAGCGGTTCCAGGCTCTGACTCTGTCCCAGCCTCCACTAAATTCACCCAATGTGCCGTCAGGGAGATGTAGTGGCCCTGCCCGCCTGTGCTTGTCCACGTGTCCGTTGTTAAGTGGACCGTGGCAGTAACCGCGTTGGTGAGGGCGCGTACAATGTTGCGGGAGACGTGGTCGTGCAGGGCTGGGACGGCACATCGGGAAAAGTAGTGGCGACTGGGAACTGAGTAGCGCGGGGCCGCCGCCTCCATGATACTTTTGAAGGACTCCGTTTCCACAACCCTATACGGCAGCATCTCAAGGCTGATGAATTTTGCTATGCGGACGGTTAACGTTTGAGCGTGCGGGTGCGTGGCGGCGTACTTGCGCTTGCGCTCAAACAGTTGCGCAAGCGACGGCTGGACGGTGCGCTGAACTACACTGCTGGATGGGGCCGAGGACAGCGGAGATGAGGGTGTGGGTGCAGGCCATGAGGCAGTAGTGCCTGTGTCCTGAGAGGGGGGTTGCATCTCAGTGGCAGGTTGGGGCACAGGGGGAGAGGCAGGGGTGCAAACCGGAGGCGCTGAACGGCCTTCGTCCCACCTTGTGGGGTGCTTGGCCATCATATGTCTGCGCATGGTGGTGGTGGTGAGGCTGTTGGTGTTGGCTCCCCGGCTGAGCTTTGCGCGACAAAGGTTGCACACCACTGTTCGTCGGTCGTCAGGCGTCTCTGTGAAAAACTGCCAGACCTTAGAGCACCTCGGCCTCTGCAGGGTGGCATGGCGCGAGGGGGCGCTTTAGGAAACAGTTGGTGGATTATTCGGTCTGGCCCTGCCTCTACCCCTGGCCACCGCGCTGCCTCTTGCAACCTGCCCTGCTGATGCCCTTGACTCCCCCTCTGAAGACCTGTCCTCCTGAGTAAGCGTTGCACACCAGGTGGGGTCAGTCACCTCATCGTCCTGCTGCTCTTCCTCCGAATCCTCTGTGCGCTGCTCCCTCGGACTTACTGCCCTTACTACTACCTCACTGCAAGACAACTGTGTCTGATCGTCATCGTCCTCCTCACCCACAGAAAGTTGTTGAGACAGTTGGCGGAAGTCCCCAGCCTCTTCCCCCGGACCCCGGGAACTTTCGAATGGTTGGGCATCAGTGACGATAAACTCCTCTGGTGGGAGAGGAACCACTGCTGCCCAATCTGAGCAGGGGCCAGAGAACAGTTCCTGGGAGTCTTCACGCAGCTGAGCAGATGTCATTGGAGTGGAGTGAGGAGGCTGGGAGGAAGGAGGAGCAGCAGACAGAGGATTCGGATTTGCAGCAGTGGACGGCGCAGAACTGCGTGTTGACGATAGGTTGCTCGAAGCACTTTCTGCCATCCAGGACAGGACCTGCTCACACTGCTCATTTTCTAATAACCGTCTCCCGCGTGGACCCATTAATTGGGCGATGAATGTGGGGACGCCAGAAACGTGCCTCTCTCCTAATCGCGCAGCAGTCGGCTGCGACACACCTGGATCAGGAGCTCGGCCTGTGCCCACACCCTGACTTGGCCCTCCGCGTCCTCGGCCGCGTCCACGTCCTCTAGGCCTACCCCTACCCCTCAGCATGCTGTATTACCAGTGATTTGATTTCACAGGCAGGAAATAAATTGGCGCAAGACTGCAGGCCAAATATAATTTTTTCCCTTTTTTGAAAACGAAAGGCCCCACTGCCTCTAGTGAATGAATAATCTAAGTTTAATAACTGTGCTGTGTCCCTGCTAATGTGTCACAGAACGTGAGGGTAGCAGAGTTATTAACTCTGGCAGAGCAGGTATTTTTTTCCCAATTAAGGAAAGCAAATGGCAAAGCCAGCAGTAAAGCGTAGCTGGGTGATTCTGATTTTTTAACGTTGTACACGCAGCTCACACGTGTCCACAGCCCTTAGGACGGACAGAGGCAGGACAAATAGATTTGTTTTCAGTTTTTTTTCCACCAAAAGGCAGCACTGCGTATATTCAATGAACATGAGAAGTTTAATAACTGTGCTGTGTCCCTGCTAATGTGTCACAGAACGTGAGGGTAGCAGAGTTATTATAACTCTGGCAGAGCAGGTATTTTTTTCCCAATTAAGGAAAGCAAATGGCGAAGCCAGCAGTAAAACGTAGCTGGGTGCGTCTGATTTTTAAACGTTGCACACGCAGCCGACACGTACACACAGCCCTTAGGACGGACAGAGGCAGGACAAATAGATTTGTTTTCAGTTTTTTTCCAACAAAAGGCAGCACTGTGTATATTCAATGAACATGAGAAGTTTAATAACTGTGCTGTGGCCCTGCTAATGTGTCACAGAACGTGAGGGTAGCAGAGTTATTATAACTCTGGAAGAGCAGGTATTTTTTCCCAATTAACGAAAGCAAATGGCGAAGCCAGGAGTAAAACGTAGCTGGGTGCGTCTGATTTTTAAACGTTGCACACGCAGCCGACACGTGTCCACAGCCCTTAGAACGGACAGAGGCAGGACAAATAGAATTTTTTTCACTTGTTTTACAAGCAAAAGGCCGCACTGCGTATATTCAATGAATAATAACTGTGTTGTGGCCCTGCCTACACAATTCTTTCCCTGCAGTATCAATGGAGGGTGCAATGCTCTGCAGAGGCGATTTTGAGAAAAAAAAAATATGCAGCACAGCTAACAGCAGCCAGCACAGTACTGCACACGGTTAAATATGGCCCTAGAAAGGACCGTTGAGGTTCTTGAAGGCTACACTCACTCCTAACACTCTCCCTGCCTATGCAACACTTCTGTCCCTAATGCCCGGTGCAACGCTCTGCAGAGCCGATTTTGAGAAGAAAAAAAAATTGCCACTGCTAACAGCAGCCAACACACAGCTATCAGTGGCCCTAATAAGGACCTTTGGGGGTCTCGAAGCCTACACTAACTACAAATTCTTTCCCTACAGCAGCTCCGGTACAAACAGCACTGTCCCTCATCTAACTCACAAGGCATCTGAGGCGAGCCGCGGGAGGGGCCGACTTTTATATTCGGCGGACACCTGATCTCGCCAGCCACTCACAGCAGGGGGGTGGTATAGGGCTGGAACAACACAGGAGGAAGTTGTAATGCCTTCCCTGTCTTTCAATTGGCCAGAAAAGCGCGCAAACATCTCAGGGAAGGAAGTGAAATAACCCGAACACCGCATGGTGTTCGTTACGAATAACGAACATCCCGAACACCCTAATATTCGCACGAATATCAAGCTCGGAAGAACACGTTCGCACATCTCTAGTATTGACACGTCCGTAACGACGTGTACATAAGGTCATAAGGTTATCACTGGTCAACACTGAAATTGTTACTGACTTAAAAAGGTCCTAATCTGGAGTATCTTGGTGCGCTGAACACAAATATGACCATTACATTTTTTTTATTGGATCTTGTTTTAAAGATATTTCATATAGTTCATTTTCTGTGTTTCACCGTGTAAATGTATCCAGTAGGACTGTAACAACATCCTTACAGTTTGAGTCAGACAGCAGCCGTGTGCTCACAGGACCTGTGATGTCACCATCATGTGATCAGCCTCTGCCTCTGAGCTCATTACCCCACATCTAACCCCAACATAACCAGTACACCATGTTCACTCCCACAGTACCAGTGTACATATCAACACAATCACTATGGGCCTTGTGTGGCGCAGAGTGACAGCAGAATGCAGTCCTAAGTTCTTACTCACGACCTGAAGGATGCGGTTCAATCCCCACATGGTTCAGCTCAAGGTTGACTCAGCCATCAATCCTTCCGAGGCCCTGAAAATGAGTACCCAGAATGCCAAATCCTCAGCTGACTGCTGCCAAACGTGCGCATTGGCTCTCTGCTAGTGTTTCATATAGTATGTGAACACTTGTGGCTAGACACCGCACCTGCAAGCTGCCAAAGATTCGACATTCCCTGCTAGGCAGTGAATACTATGTCACTAGTGATGTAGCATACAGTGACCTGCAGGAAGCAGAATGCCGCAAATGTTTGTTATGTCACAGGAAGGAGAGGATCCGGCCGGCTTGCAGTGAGGTGACCCGGGGGACTGGAGGAGCAGGGGAGGAATAGGTAAGTATTGATTTTAAAAAAATGCTAGAGCTCCTTTGAGGCAACATTCAATCTCTTATACAGGGTAATTCTTTCAGAAAGCACTCTTTTCTTCCCGCAGCCCCCTGCTCCTATCAGTGGTGACCACCCAGAGGAGTGCACACCTGAACTCTACCTGATTATGAAAGCACCACAAACCTCCAGGCCAGGTACAACAACCCAGGGAGTACCCCACCACCGCTGAAGGGTTCCCCCACAACCACAGGTGAAGTATCCCACAAGGTAGAGAAAGAGACTTCCCTCCAAAACCTCCAGGCAAGATGTAACAACCGAGAGAGTAGACTACCACCGCTGAAGGGTTCCCCCACAACTTGGGAGAAGTTTCCCTTATCATCTCCAAAGCCAGGGGAGCACAGCATCCATGGCAAGAGACGAAAGGATGATTGAGGCTGACCTAGGGCTGCAAGTGGAGACTTACATCGGGGACAGATAACCGCTCATGCCATAGAACTTTGGGAGATCTAGAAGAATCCGTGAAAGAGCAGAGGAAACTAAGCAGCAGCTACCCCCTCCAACCTGCCCTATGGACAGCAGACAGGACCCAAGGAGGTTAAGGGTGTGCCCGCCTTTACAGAGATCTGGGAGGTTCTCGTTTCCTGTCCGGATGGGAGACGGTCTCTCACTGGTGTGGTCTTGGGCTTAAGGGAAATGATAACGTGCAGTGTTCATATATAGAAAATAAGGACTCATTCACATCTGCGCCCTGCTTCTGGTCCAATTTCTATTCTGGGAGATAAAGAATGGAAGTACGAGAAGTGTCAAATGGACCCGTATGGACCACATTGACTTTAATGGGGTCCGGACAGCGTTTTCCAGTCAAGACAAGTGCGGCTTGTTTCCCTATTTCATGTAAGATTTTATACTGCAGGTTCAGAACTATGCCTACAGCGTAAATGTGAATACAAGCTAAGGGCGCATTCAGACAACCGTATATCAGCTGGGTTTTCACGCCCAGCCGATATACGGCGTCCTTCTCTGCAGGACGAGGAAGCTGGAAGAGCCGGGAGCAGTGCTCTGAGCTCCCGCCACCTCTCCACCCCCTCCGCGCCCCTTGCCACTGTTAGCAATGGGAGGGGGGACGGGGCGGAGCTACGCCAGGGAACTTAACTCCACCCTTTTCCCGCCCCCTTCCATTGCAAATAGTGGCGAGGGGCGGAGAGGGGGTGGAGAGGAGGCGGGAGCTCAGTGCACTGCTCCCGTCTCTTCCAGCTTCCTCGCCCTGCAGAGAGGGACGCCGTATATCGGCTGGGCGTGAAAACCCAGCTGATATAAGGTCGTCTGAATGCGCCCTCAGGGTATTTTTTTTCAGTTCTGAAAAATCATGCAAATTTTTGGTGCGGTTTTCACACAATTCTTTTACATTTCTGTGATTATTTTCACATGATTTTCATACGTTTAGCATCAGATTTTTACGGACATTAATAAAATAATGCATGATGGACTAAATGTAAAAATGTCTCACCAAAAATGCAGCCTCCCACTGAATTAGTACTTTCACACAGTGGAAGTCAATTTTCTCCTAATTGCACCTGTTAAATGGGTGTTTCCAGACTGTTGCCTAACTCTGTATATATAAAGGACAGGAGAAGTGGTACTGTGCTATAATATATATACTAGCTGATATACCCGACTTCGCCCGAGTTAATTTGGTACTGGTGTTTATCTGGTGTTCACACGGAAAATCTTATGAAGTCGTGGCTACTTTAGAGATACTGAGAAAAAAAAAATATGTTTACCATTTTGCATAGTTCTCTGCGTTACCCAGGAAATAACACGGGGAGGTAACCATGCGACGTTTCCTTTATATAAAATGACATCAGGAAGTGAGAGAATTAGATTCCATACGTAAAATGTGGACACTAATTCTTTTGCGCTTAGAATTGAATAATCGAGTTGGGACTCATTAGCTTTTCCTATTTATGATATATTCAATGCTCGTACCAAATTTCCTGTTTCTATGACACCGGAAAGTGAGAAAATTACATTCCGCACGTAAAATTTTGATGCCAATTCTTTTGCGCTAGAATTGAATAATCGAGTTGGGACCCATTAGCTTTTCCTATGTATGACATAATCAATGCTCGTGCCAAATTTCACGTTTCTTTGACACCGGAAAGTGAAAAAATTACATTTCACGCGTAAAATGTGGACGCTAATTCTTTTGCGCATAGAATTGAATAATCGAGTTGGGACCCATTAACTTTTCCTATTTATGACATAATCAATGCTCGTGCCAAATTTCCTGTTTTTATGACACCGGAAAGTGAGAAAATTAGATTCCGTACGTAAAACTTGGACGCTAATTCTTTTGCGCATAGAATTGAATAATCGAGTTGGGACCCATTAGCTTTTCCTATTTATGTCATAATCAATGCCCGTGCCAAAGTTTAAGTTTCTATGGCATTGGGAAGTGACAGATTTAGATTATGTACGTAAAATTTCGACGCCAATTCTTTTGCGCTAGAATTGAATAATCGAGTTGGGACCCAATTACTTTTCCTATTTTGGAGATAATTTTTGCTCGTGCCAAAATTCATGTTTCTATGATATTGGGAAGTTGGAGAACTTTTGGCGAGTCAGTGAGTGAGTGAGTGAGTGAGTCAGTCAGTCAGTGAGGGCTTTCAGCTTTATATATGTATAGATATACACACACACACATATACATACACACACAAACACACAAATACATATTCAGCGCTGTGCAAAAGTTTTTGACCGCTGTGGAAAAAATGCTTTAAAGTAAGGCCGCCTGCACACGGGCGGAAATCCCAACCGCTGCAAACAAACCGCTGCATGTCCTATTTCTGTGAGGGGCTCGCAGAGCCTCGCACAGAAACGTCACTCACCCGGCCGCCGGCTCCGGTCTGCGCATGCACCGGCTGCCCAGCAGCCGGCACATGAAAGAGCCGGGGCCGCCAGGCGCGGGTGAGTACGCGATCCTCCCTGCAGGCGCTGGGGTCGGGTCCCGCGGCGAGAATTCTGGCCGCCGGATCCGACCCGCCCGTCTGCAGGTGGCCTTAGAATGCCTTCAATAATAAAAAGTGTTAATAGTTTATTTTTTCGATTAATAAAATGCAAAGCGAAGGAACAAAAGAGAAACCTAAATCCCACCCATATTTGGTGTAATCGCCCTTTACCTTCACAACAGCTTCAGTTCTTTCAGGCACACTTGCACAAAGTCAGGGATTCTGCAGGATAACAGTCAGGTCTATGATCAAACATTTAAACCAAACAGGTGATAATGATCACTATTTTCATATGTTGGTTGAAATACAGTCATTAACTAAAAAAAGAAACAGTTGAGCAGCAGGCTTAAACCGGGGCGAGGAACAGTCAAACTCTGCTAGAAAGGTAAGGTTGTGGAGGACAGTTACATGTGACAAATCATACAACAAGACACAAGGTAGTTATACTGCATCAGCAAGGTTTCTCCCAGGAAAAGATTTCAAAGCAGACTGGGGTTCAAGATCGGCTGTTCACACTATTTAGAAGAGGCACAAAGAAATAGCCGATGTTGAGGACTATAAACTCAGTCATCAAAACTTATTGCAGCGGATGAAAAACACATTGTGCTTACTGCCCTTTGCAATTAAAAGACGTCCTGCAGCACAAGCAGCTAAGAGCTGGAAGGAACCATTAGAACCCTGGTACACCCATCTTCTGTTTGGAGAAGCCTGGTCAGAAGTGGTCTTCATGGAAGAATTATGTCCAAATAGTCACACCTTTCATGTAGAAGAAAGGCTAAGCAACTGAACTATGCATGCAAACATAGGAACTGGGGTGCAGAAAAATGGCAACAGGTGCTCGTGACTAATGAGTCAAAATGTGACATATTTCGCTATAACAAAAGGCAGCGTGTTTGCCGAAGGGCTGGAGAGCGGTACAATAATGAGTGTCTGCAGGTAGCAGTGAAGCATGGTGGAGAGCAGTACAATAATGAGTGTCTGCAGGCAGCAGTGAAGCATGGTAGAGAGCGGTACAATAATGATTGTGTGCAGGCAGCAGTGAAGCATGGTGGAGAGCAGTACAATAATGAGTGTCTGCAGGCAGCAGTGAAGCATGGTGGAGAGCGGTACAATAATGAGTGTTTGCAGGCAGCAATGAAGCATGATGATGAGCAGTACAATAATGAGTATCTGCAGGCAGCAGTGAAGCATGGTGGAGAGCGGTACAATAATGAGTGTCTGCAGGCAGCAGTGAAGCATGGTGGAGAGCAATATAATAATAAGTGTCTACAGGCAGCAGTGAAGCTTGGTGGAGGGCTGTACAATAATGAGTATCTGCAGACAGCAGGGAAGCATGGTAGAGAGCATTACAATAATGTGTCTGCAGGCAACAGTGAAGCATGGTGGAGAGCAGTACAATAATGAGTGTCTGCAGGCAGCAGTGAAGCTTGGTGGAGAGCGGTACAATAATGAGTGTCTGCAGGCAGCAGGGAAGCATGGTGGAGAGAGGTACAATAATGAGTATCTGCAGGCAGCAGGGAAGCATAGTGGAGGATCCTTGTAAGTTTACAGTTGAGGATTTGGTCAGGATTAATGTGCTCACTGCTGGGAAATACAGGCAGATATGTATTCATCATGTAATTACATTACAGAGGCGTCTGATTGGTTTCACATTTATTCAGCAGCATTACAACAACCCCAAACATCCACCAATGTCATTAAGAACTATCCTCAGTGTAAGGAAGAACAGGGAGTCCTGGAAGTGATGATTTGGCCCCACAGAGCCCTGATCTCACATCATCCAGTCTGTCTGGGATTACATGAAGAGACAGAAGGATTGGAGCAAGCCGACATCCACAGAAGAACTGGGCTTAGTTCTCCAAGATGCCTGGAACAACCTTCCTGCCGAGTTACTTCAAAAACTGTGTGCAAGTATACCCAGAAGAACCGATGCTGCTGTGAAGGTGGGTGGCGTCACACCGAATACTGATGGGATGACATTTCTGTTTTGTTCAGTCACTTTGTATTGTGTTAATTAACAAAAACAATGACTACAGACGGGGGCACACGGACGGGTCGGATTCTGCATACTTGTCTTCTTCTTTTATGTTTACCGCAAGTGAATCCGCCATCAAACATGCGCAGCACACATTTAAATTTTTTTTTATTTTTCTCGTGCCGTCGCTAGATTGATGACGCAGAATACCCGATCTTCCCCAATTAAAGCAGTCTGTGCGGAATCCGCACTAAAATGGTGCAGGCTGCGATTTTCCCTGCAATTCGATTCGGCGAGTGCGCAGGAAGAAACACTTTTCGGCAGCATGTAACAAATGATACCTGCTGATGATCCGCAGTGCGGCGCCGACCGTGGATTCCACAATGCAGATCTGTTGGTGTGCAGGCGCTTGGGCCCGTTTCACATGGCAATAAATTTGCGTGATGAGAGAATGCATTAAAATGCAGAGTTATGGCGCCCGTGATTTTCAGGGATTTCCTTCACATTTGGGATGTTTTCACTCATGCGATGCTGTGCAGAGGAAAAAAAATAATCGCAGCATGTCCGATCTTCTATCTTCTGCTCTTTTTTTATTGGCCGTGTTTCCCTATGGAGTCGCCTGTTTATCACATCCCAACTCACCAACTTGCGATTTTCGTGCGATGCGTTTTTACCATTAGAGAGCCCCTCTGCAGCGATGTCTTTGTGAGAAGCATGGCCGACACTCAGACATCTCATGAGCTAAATTACTGCGTTATTGCTGCGATTTTGTGGCGGCGCATGAAACCGGCCTTCTGGCCTCATCAGCGCTCTTCCTCCGCAGCGTTCTCTCCCCAGCGGCCAGGAACACTTCCACAGCTCTGTATATCACCGCCATCCATCCTCTGGGACCTTCATACATTCCTCCCCCGCAGCCCTGTAGTAGTAACCACATGGACCGTGTCTGACCTCCCCACAAGACCCTCCGTCGCCTCTTACCTGCCGGCTGGAGTCACACGTGAAGGTCTAATATATATATATCCTCTGGCTGATAACAGAGACAACAGCAGGGGCCAGGACCTGCTACGCTGCAATAGTTGAAGGACCTGCGATGATGTCACCGTCATGTGATCAGTATATAAGGGGGCGGAGCTCTTGTGATGTGCGGAGAGAAGAGGAAATTGCAGATGAGTTGGAATCATTCACGATTTATGAAAGCGTCTAAAAGCAAAATGATCTTTTCTTTCCCAAGTAGGCAAAAACTTTATTTTTCAAGATCACCGTGAGGAATGAGAGCTGCGCTGTGATTGGTTGCTACGGACAACACTTTTTTATTTCTAGACATTGTTCATAAATATCCTGCAGCATCTTTAACCCCTTTGAGCCCTGCAGTGTATTATATCCTCAAAGGCTTTGCTGAAGTTACATCAGTGCTGCCCCATCCCGGGGCAGGACGGTACAGGCACGGGATTATTTGTCTCACGTCCCCCTTGTGGTGTACATGGGTACTATCTTGTATTATCTGGTACTTGGCACTTGCTCTTACTTTTTGTTAGCTTGTTACTATATACAAGGGCATAACTAGAGAAGCCTGGGCCCCATAGCAAGCTTCTGAATTGGAGCCCTTCTTTCTGTCTCACCACCTAGATGTTGCGGTCGCTACTTACTGTTGTATCTTGTTACAAATTTAACGGAAGATGTGGATCCACTGTCCACGGAGGACAGTCCTGGAGTGGTTGGTAGCTGACTTCTAAGATAGGTGGACTGTAGACAGGAATTCAGAACAAACTCAGATACAGGAATACAAGCAGAACTCAGAACAAAGAAAGGGACCACATACTCACAGACAGACAGAGGCAAGATAGATGCCAAACACCAAAAACTTTCACTAGCTAACCTGCATGATTAACCAGAAGGAATAGCTATAAAGGTGCGAGAAATTAGTTCATGAATTGGCCAAGTCACTTAAGCCGCGAGCCTAGCTTCAAGGGTCCTTGTTGTCTCACAGTCCCTACACTAACGAGACAACTAACCTCAGGAAGCAAGGCGATTGTCCAGAAAAGGGCATCCCTGCGCTGGAACCTCGGGTCTATCTATCTCTGAAGGGGTAATACTAGGAACCATAGGGAACTGGCAAACAGATGGAACCAGATGGAAGTGGCAGCAGACAGATGCAAGATAGAGCAAAGAAAAACTGACATGAAACCGACAGAAAATTAACATAAGAAGTACAGATGCAGATATGCAAGATGCCTCAGACAGAACAGAAGGTCAGAATACAGACCCAAGACAAAGAGGCAGACAGGACACAGATAAGACAGAAGTCAGACAGCAAGACAGAACCCAGAGAGCGGGCAGAACTGACACAGAACAGAATGACCAATGAAGGCTGATTGTCATGAACTAAAACACCAATTCAAAGGCAACCAAAAAGTATATCAGCCCACCTTACATTGGGGAGTAATGCCCAATTATCCCCACAGATGATCTGCGAGGCAGAGAACTGGTTAACCCTGTCAGTGCTGATTAACCCTCTCAGTGCTAGACAAAAGGAGAAAGTAAGGGCAGTGACCCTACATATATAATAAATAATAATAATAATCTTTATTTGTATAGCGCCAACATATTCTGCAGCCATATCTAATGGCTAGCATCAGAAGTTATTTTGTATGCCATCCTAGTGCTGCCAACCGTATTTGATGGCAGGACCGCCATAAGAAATTTCTAGGCTTCATATAGCCAAAGTGTCACCTCTGCACAGAGGCCCAATCTATTACGGGCTGAGAGGTCTGTAGGGATATGGGGCATATTTTATAAGGGGCTCTTCAGGGAGAGAGGCACAATGTGCACTGATCTACAGCTTAAAAAATGGTAGACTCATAGAACAGTAGAGTTGGTCATTGGGCCCAACCACCTGCTCAATGCAAGATCACTAAATCATCCCAGACAGATGTCTGTCCAAGGTAGATCTTACTGACCCGATTCAGGTGAATTTAGAAAGCACAACTCTCACGAAGGCTAATAACCTGCATGTGGAGGTGAAGCCGTTGGGCAGAATATGGTATCCTGAGCTTGATCTGGTTTTAGTGCAAGGATTTACATATAAGGATTGGCCAGTGACAGGCCTGGACCTCCGGAGTGAGACGCTCACAGATAGGACTCATGTTGCAGAAAAATCTCTCCATTGGTTCTTCTCGAACATTAGACCTATCTGTGAGCGTCTCACCTACTCCAAAGATCCAGCACCACCAATGGGAAATCCTTTTCCTCCGTTCCTTATGAAAAAAAAAAGCACAAAGAAGAGCATCAGAAATTAATGTTGAAAATTGGTGTTAAAATTGGAGTAAACACTATAACATATCAGAAAGTATAAGGAAAATGATCACATGTAGTGGATTTGTTTTCCTATCTCTCTTGGTGGCCCTCAAGGTTCTGTACTCTTCTCCATAGCTCATAGAATCCCATGGTTTTCAGTACCAGCATGGACAAATACAAAATTCAGTATCTTTCCCGCAGCTCTATCAACCCTTCACAAAAACTATCAATCACAATCAATGGTTCCAATATTCCCCAGTCTCACAAGTCCAGTGCCTCTGGGTCATCTCCTTTGATTCTGTCCAGTATTTCAAACCACACATCTAAGCCCTTACTACAGTAACTCTTTCCTGAACTTCAAGTTAACAAAAATGCTAGTGCATGCCCTCCTGCCTAAACTACAGCATAGAGATGAGCGAGCACACTCGTCCGAGCATTAGGGTACTCGAGATGCTTGTTACTCGAGTCGAGCACCACGCGGTCCTCGAGTCAATTCCATTTCCTTGCCCGCATGTTTAGCGCCATTTTCTAGCCAATAGACATGCAGGGAAGGCATTACCACTTCCTCCTGTGACATGCCAGCCCTATCCCACCTCCCTGCAGTGAGTGGCTGGTGAGATCAAATGTACTTAAAGCGGTCCGCCTGCGGCTGGCCTCAGACACACGCTGGCAGGCATTAGGGAAAGTGCTGCTGCTGCTATAGGGAAAGTGTTAGTGTAGGATCCTGTCCTCAAGAACCCCAATGGTCCTTCTTAGGGCTACATCTGACTGTGTGCATTACTGTTGTGGCTGGCTGGGAGCAGTAGTGCACAAATCTTTTTTTTTTTCATCTCGGGCTGTGCAGGCCATTATAGCTATAGCGTTCTCAGTCTGCAGTCTATTGTACAGAGTATAGGGAACGTGCTGCTGCTGATAAAGGGAAAGTGTTAGCGTAGGTCCTGTCTTCAAGAACCCCAACGGTCCTTCTTAGGGCTACATCTGACCGTGTGCATTTTACTTGGTGGCTGCTGGGAGTTGTAGTGCTTCCATTTTTGTATTACGCAGCTAGGCCTGTTTGCAGCCTTTCGTAATATGTTTTACTGGCTGGAGTGCAGTACAATACCGCTGTCACCGTGAAAGTGCATGCAAATAATTCCTAGCCTGCAGCTGCCAACAAACTTATTTATACCGTTCTCTGTCTGCAGAGAATTAGACGCAGAGCGTTGGGCCACAGCCACTTCTAGAGGGAAAGTTATATACACTATACAGTCCGTATCGTCCGTGCGAAAACTGCAAAGCTCCTTCATTGGGCTACATCTTACCATGTGCATTTTACTTGGGGCCTGCTGGGAGTAGTAGTGCTTCCATTTTTGTATTACGCAGCTAGGCCTGTTTGCAGCCTTTCAGTTAGACTTTTTTCTGGCTGCAGTGCCGTACTATAACGCTCTCACTGTGAAAGTGCACTTCAATTATTCCTAGCCTGCTGCGAACTACCTCATTTATACCGTTCGCTGTCTGCAGTGAATTAGACCGCGGTCTCACCGCTAAATAGTACTGTAATATTACCGGGGCCACTGCAAAGTATTTCATCTCGGCCGCTGTGCAGAGCATCTCACAATACCCTTTCCGTTGGTGGGGTTGAGATCGCCGCAGTTACCAGCACTATCCACTGGCTTTACAGTCTTCTCCCACTCCATACAGCCTCTATAATCTACAAGTCTCTGTGAGCAGTAAATTACCCCTAGGTATAAGTGCAAGACAGCGGGTTACTTTATTCAAGTCACAGCATAGAGCCTCCGCTATCTACAAGTTTCTGTGTGCGGTGAATTAAGGCCCAGCTGTCAGTGCTGTACAGTGGGGTAATTTATTTGGGCCCTGCTCTATCCTTAATCCACCATGATGAGGAGTAGGGGTAAGGGTCGAGGACGCGGACGCGGATGTACCTGCATGTCTGAACTGAGAGCAAGGCAGGTGGTTTGGGCTCCGCAACCAGAAAGGACGCATATGGGGTGGTCAAGTTAAGAATAATGTACGGCAGAAGTACGCTAGGGGACTGAGGCCTCATGGAATCTGGGGGCGGAAAGGGTTAATAACTTTAATAGAAGGTAAATGGAAATGGTTTGTATTGGATTTAATATATTATATTTGATGTTATTGGTGGGGGGGGTTCTAACCTGTTTCTATTAAGTCACTCTAGGGTCAGCTATAATATGAGGAGTCTGCTATGGAAGCTGGGAGGCCTGGCGACAGAGAATGATTGGTCAAGAAGATAACGGCAGTGACCTATCAGGAGAGAAGGTCTCTGTGAGGCAAAGGCCTAGCAACAGGCTGTGATTGGTGGAGGTTTGAGCGGGAAACAAGAGAGGAGATATCACTAAGTCAAGCTGCAGAATCCTGTCACAGTTTTCCTCACAGCATTCAAGGTTGCCAGCTGTGTGATGGAGGACTTGCTGAGGCAGCTGATAGTGAGAGCGGAGGCTGCAGGGGGTGAGGAGTGGCTGAGACGTTGCCTGGAAGTTCCTGCTGCAGGTGGGTCTGCCTTACCTGCCAGCCTGGAGGATATCTCCCTTTAAGCCTCTGAGCCAAGTGACCTGGAGGATGACGGAGGTATCGGGTCAGCGGTCATTTTGCCCAGGAGGGACTCCACTAGAAGTGCTGCAGCATCGTCCAGTGAGGATGTTGGCGTCGGAGCGGCAGACTGGATGCCCGCCAGAAGCTTTAGTATCAGGTGTTGTGGAGATGCAGACCCGCGCACACGGAAGAGCAGCAGGCGCTATTCTCCATCAGTTTCCCCACAGCGTCCCAAGCCAGCGAAGGACAGTTCCAGGAGGACACCGTTGGGCTTCACAGCAGCTGAGGGGCCAGCCATCCGGATAACAGCAGCGACGAGCTCCAGGGGTGGTGAGACTTCTGGAGGGCAGTGTTTTTCGCTGCCCTCTGACAATGAAGGTTTATGGCAGCCATTGCTGGCGTCTGCTAATACGCTAGCATCATTAGATAGTGTTTTGCTGACCCTGAGAGGGTTATTACAGGCGGGTGCTTCAGGGATGCAGCAGTCAGTGGAGTTAAATAGAGGGTTAACTGTGCAGGATGAATCCCCAGCAGTGTCATGGATAGCTGCACCAGCGGTCCCATTGATGGTTAAAGGGGTTGTCTCGCGCCGAAACGGTTTTTTTTCCATAGGCCCCCTGTTCGGCGCAGGACAACCCCAATGGATGTGTTAAAAAATATATATATATATATTACTTACCCGAATCCCCGCTCTGCGACGTCTTCCTTCTTCCTTCACCAAGATGGCCGCCGGGATCTTTACCCACGATGCACCGCGGATCCTTTCCCATGGTGCACCGTGGGCTATGTGCGGTCCATTGCCGATTCCAGCCTCCTAATTGGCTGGAATCGGCACACGTGACGGGGCGGAGCTACGATGACCAGCTCTCTGGCACGAGCGGCCCCATTCACCAGAAAGAACACCGCACAGCGCAAGCGCGTCTAAAAAAGAAAGAAGACATCAGAATTAGACGGATCCATGGCAACGGGGACGCTAGCAACGGAGCAGGTAAGTGAATAACTTCTGTATGGCTCATATTTAATGCACGATGTATATTACAAAGTGCATTAATATGGCCATACAGAAGTGTATAACCCCACTTGCTTTCGTGAGACAACCTGTGCTTGTCCACGTGTCCGTTGTTAAGTGGACCTTGGCAGTAACCGCGTTGGTGAGGGCGCGTACAATGTTGCAGGAGACGAGGTCGTGCAGGGCTGGGACAGCACATCGGGAAAAGTAGTGGCGACTGGGAACCGAGTAGCGCCGGGCCGCCGCCGCCATCATGCTTTTGAAAGCCTCCGTTTCCACAACCCTATACGGCAGCATCTCCAGGCTGATCAATTTGGCTATGTGCACGTTTAACGCTTGAGCGTGCGGGTGCGTGGCGGCGTATTTGCGCTTGCGCTCAAACAGTTGCGCTAGCGACGTCTGGACGCTGCGCTGAGAGACATTGCTGGATGGGGCCGAGGACAGCGGAGGTGACGGTGTGGGTGCAGGCCGGTAGGCACTCGTGCCTGTGTCCTGAGAGGGGGGTTGGATCTCAGTGGCAGGTTGGGGCACAGGGGGAGAGGCAGTGGTGCAAATCGTAGGCAGTGAATGGCCTTCGTCCCACCTTGTGGGGTGCTTGGCCATCATATGCCTGCGCATGCTGGTGGTGGTGGTTCCCCAGCTGATCTTGGCGCGACAAAGGTTGCACACCACTGTTCGTCGGTCGTCAGGCATCTCTGTGAAAAACTGCCACACCTTAGAGCACTTTGGCCTCTGCAGGGTGGCATGGCGCGAGGGGGCGCTTTGGGAAATAGTTGGTGGATTATTCGGTCTGGCCCTGCCTCTACCCCTGGCCACCGCACTGGCTCGGCCTGTGCCTACACCCTGACTTGGGCCTCCGCGTCCTCGCCCGCGTCCACGTCCTCTAGGCCTACCCCTACCCCTCAGCATGCTGTATTACCAGTAGTGCAGAAACAGTACGCTGTAATTAAATGTGCCGCTTATTGGCCTGTGGTTGGAGGCTGACTTCGCTTACGGAACGCACAGCAGAGGCAGGAAAAAATTTTGCGCAAGCCTGCTGTAACACTTAGCTGGCTGCGTATGAATTAGGACAACTACCCCCAGCAGAGACCCAGTACACTTGTGGACAGGAATACAGCGGTGATGTAAGAGGCAACACAGAGGCAGGAAAGAATTTTGCGCAAGCCTGCTGTAACACTTAGCTGGCTGTGTATGAATTAGGACAACTACCCCCAGCAGAGACCCAGTACACTGAGTACGGTCACAGGCAGCCCAAATAGATTTTTTTTTCCCAAGTGTTTTTGGAAAGGCCCACTGCCTATATACACTAAATATGTCTTCTGTCCTTGCCTCACCACTACTGGCCCTGGACAATGTAAAATTACTGCAGGACGCAATGCTCTGCACGGTCGATATACAAAAAAAAAAAAAAGTGCAACACTGCAAAAAGCAGCCTCCACAGTACTGCACATGGTCAGATGTGGCCCTAAGAAGGACCGTTGGGGTTCTTGAAGCCTAAAATAACTCCTAACGCTCTCCATATAGCAGCTCCGGCACCAGCAGCACTGTCCCTGATGTGTCAGAATGCATCTGTGGCGAGCCGCGGGAGGGGCCGATTTATATACTCGGGTGACACCTGATCTCGCCAGCCACTCACTGCAGGGGGGTGGTATAGGGCTTGAACGTCGCAGGGGGAAGTTGTAATGCCTTCCCTGTCTTTCTATTGGCCAGAAAAGCGCGCTAACGTCTCAGAGATGAAAGTGAAAGTAACTCGAACATCGCGTGGTACTCGTCTCGAGTAACGAGCATGTCGAACACGCTAATACTCGAACGAGTATCAAACTCGGACGAGTACGTTCACTCATCTCTACTGATAACCCGTTCCTGCCTCTGACTGATTGCAGAGGAAGGAGACTTAAAGCACCGCCGTATTTTTACTATCGGCGGTCCCCTAAGCCCAGGACCAGCCGCCATATATATACAGTGGCTGGTCCTAAATGGGTTAAAGAAGCTCTGCCCTGTGAGCTGACACCACTGGGGTTTCACCTGCCAATAGCCACTAAGGAGAAAATCTGGCGCGGAGAGTTTGTGGAACTCTTGCCACTATTACCATCAGGCAAGGAGGCTGCAAAATCAGAAGAGGAAGAAAAAAAAGCGCCCCAAGAGTTTCAATGTGTGGTTGCAGGCGTTTCGCATTTATGCTGCAGTGTTATCTGAGAAGTCGTCGGTTAAGACTGCAGGCATTCTGCAACATATAGACATTATATTGGAGGCATATCGCAGCTTTGGCGGATCGTCATGGTTTACTTACGATGAAATGTTTCGTCAAAAGCTGGCGATATACCCCAATTTGAAATGGGAAATACGAGTGCTCCTTCTGTAATGGATTGCACCCTGTGGTAAAGTGCTTTCGCAAGGCTGCAGCAGCCAGCTCTCAGGTTGGTCCGAGGGATTTGCATGTTAAAGGCCTCAACCCCAGTGAGGCTGGGAAGGCTGCTGCCGTGGTTAGGACGGTACCCAGAGCGCCTGAGGGCCCAACTCATTGAAGAAGGTTTTTGAGTCAGATTTTTTTATCCCAGGTTTTAAAGGCTCCGGGTGTAATTGGGTGGAAAACTTAAGTTCGGTCAAGTTGCATCCGGATGTGGTGCGTGATAAAATCCTAAAGGAGATTCAAGAAGGCCGGGTTGCTGGACCATTTAGTAATCCTCCTTTTGAGAATTTCAGGTTATCTCCTTTGAGTCTAGCGCCAAAAAAGGAAGCAAATACTTTCCGGGTCATTCACCACCTGTCTTTTCCCCCTAATGCTTCCTTGAATGATGACGTGGATGGGGGTCAGGCAGTGGTGAAGTATGCTTCATTTGATTCAGTGTTAGTTTTATCATAGAGATTTGGTCAAGGTGCCATGATGGCTAAGGCTGATATACAGGCAGCGTTCAGATTGCTTCCGGTGTGTGCAGCTGGCTTTAACTCTTTAGGTTTTCAGTTTGATGTTTTTTTTCTTTTTTGACATGGCATTACCCATGGGGTTTAGGCTGTCTTGTTACTATTTTGAGCTATGTTCTTCGTTCCTAGAGAGGGTGGTCAGCAGGGAGTTCCCTTTAGTTGGTATTATGCATTATTTAGATGACTTTTTGTTTTTAGGTCATCCAGAAAGTAACAAATGTGCTGAGGTTTTGAGAGGTTTTTGTGTGATGATGGAGTTTTTTGGAATCCCGCTGGCTCATGAGAAGACAGTTCAGCCTTGTGTGGAGCTATAGTTTCTAGGGATAGTTATTGATAGCATTAGGATGGAATTTCGTCTGCCGGCTGAGAAAGTGGAAAGATTGTGCAACTTGATCAGTGGTGTACTGCGCAAGAAGAAAGTTACTTTGAAAGAGCTACAGAAAATGGCGGGGCAGTTGGCTTTTGTGTGTCGTGTTATTCCAGTGGGTAGAATTTCTGTCAGAGGTTTATTTTCGGCGATAAAAGGGTTGGTTTCACCTTTTTTCGCATGTTAGATTAACTGCAGGTATAAAGGAAGATCTGAGCATCTGGTTGAACTTTCTGACTGATTTTAATGGTCACACCGCATGGCAAACAAGTTTTTGCCGGACACAGAATTTGAAGTTAAGATTAGGACAATCGAAAAGTGGTTATGCGGCAGGGCTGCTGAGTGAGTGGTCTGTTGAGGAATGGCATGAATCTTGGCTATCAAAAGATTTCTTGAAGAATGCAGTGTTGTTAGAGGTTTTCCCGTTAGTGGTAGCATTGTATCTGTGGGGTGAAAAGTTGTGTAATAGTAGATTGTTATTTTGTTCTGATAATAGAGGAGTTCTACTAGCATTGAATTGTTTTGTATCCAAATCAGAGCCGGTTACAAGACTGCTGAAACTGTTCGTGTGGGCTTGTTTAAAGTACAACATTTATGTCAAAGCACAGAGAGCAGTCTTAGTCAACAGGAGGTTTCAGATGCTGCATTTCAGGGAGCTGGCACCAGAAGGGGATTTAATTGGTGTGTAATGTCCCGAACATCTCTGGGCCCTGATGCTGAGTTGATTTTTCAGCTTTTGTCCAGATCTGTAGCGCCGAAGACTTGGTTGGAGTATAATGAAGCTTGGAGATGTTTTTGCAAGGAGAAGGCAGTATATGAGAGTTCACAAGATGTGAATGTTTGCATTTCTTTTTTATGTTCAAAGATTAAGTCGGGGTTGGCTTATAACTCTGTTATGAAGCTTTTGGCAGGTATATCCTTTTTTCAGAAATGGTTGAATGTAACGCCAATTAATTCATATAAGCAAATTAAGCTTCTGACTCGCGGATTTAAAACGGTTGCTTTTGCCGCAGATCAGAGGTCGGCCATCACATTTAGTTTATTGAGTAAGTTAGTGGCGGTTCTCAGCTTTGTCTGCACTTCAGAGTATGAGAGCATTTTATTTCACTGTGCCTTTTAGTGGCTTATTTTGGAGCTCTGAGATGTGGTGAATTTTTGTCCCAATCCAAGGTAACTTGCTCACCGTTATTAGTGTCTGGTGTGTTTAATCAGGGCAATCACGTGAAATTATTTTTAAAACATACAAAGACTGATAGGTTAGGCAGTGGGATATGGATTCAGCTGTTTCAGAATCCCTCCGCTAACCTGTGCCCGGTCAGAGCTTTACAAAGGTATTTGAGGATTCGTCCGCAAAAGATGGGATCGTTCTTTTGCCATGTGGACGGATCTTCGCTGTCACGATTTGAATTTGTAAGTGTGCTAAAGAAATGTGTTAAGAAGGCAGGTTGCAATGGGGTTAAAGTGACATCGCACTCGTTTAGAATTGGCGCTGCCACAGAGCCAGCTAGGTTGGGTTTCAGCAAAGAGCATATTAAGAGTATCGGTAGATGGGAATCAAATCGATTTCAATTATATGTTCGGACCAATAATGTTGCCTTGAAATGTTCTTTGATTTTTGTTTTAGGTTCTCAAAGAGAGATAGTTTGGATTGTAGGACACTTTTATATTCTGGGCTCATCAGAGGGTGGTAAGCCGCTGCTACACAAGGAATTTGGGTTTGGATACATCTTCTTATGAGATCTATTGGTGTGGAATCAGGGGTATGTCTTGGCCCTCCTTGACATCGTTGCTGCTCGAGAAGCAGGCAGTGCTGCCGATGCTGAGCATTTTGATTATTCATTTAGGAGGAAATGATGTTGGAAGGCTGAAGACATACGACCTGATTCTTGAGATCAGAAAGGAGCTGTGGAAAACAAAGTCTACATTCCCTGGGACCAGAATAGTGTTATCAGAAATAATACCCCGGAAAATTTGGTCGTTCCCCAAGTTTATGTTTATGGAAAAGATTAGAAGACGGTTGAATAGATCTCTAGAGAGATGGATGTCAACCAATGGGGGTTTCTCATTTCATCACAGAGAATTAGAAGGGTTCGTTCCTGGGTTTTACAGGGCGGACCAGGTGCATCTATCTGATATTGCTCTTGATATTGTTAACATGAATTTGCAAAATATGATTGAAATGGCTGCGGCGGTTGTGGGGGGGCCATGTCATAGGATGAGCATGGCCGGGTGGGATGTCGCCCGCCTCCTGCGGGTGGACAGAAAGGTTATTATAAGGACTTTGGTGCTGTAGACTGGAGTATGCAAGACTAAGTCCACAGGTTATTTTATATATATATATTTTTTTTATTAAATCAAGTTTTATTAAAGTTTTGAATAATTTCACATATAGTACAACAGTAAAACATATGGAGGCAGAGATAGGAGATATCGTGAATCAAAGTTAAAACAGGTTCTTTGACATATTATAAAAGAAACATTAAAGGATCTGTCTCTGTAAGGCGTCAGAAACGGTTCAGTTAGTTTTTTACAACAGGGGTCTTCATAAGAAATGAAACCTCTTCAGAGATCTGCGCTCCAGTAGAAATTAAACAACAAATGATAACAGACTCAAGACACAAGACACATAAGGGGGGGGAACGAAGATTGGAGTATAATGTAGCTATAGGGGAAGGGGGCAAGGTGTGAGGGTACGTGGGGGTAGGTGGGGAGGAGGGGGGGAGGGGGGATGCTCGTCCAGGCTGTGTATAGAGGCCCAGCCTCTAAGTGACATCAGATCACGAAGAGTGCTTGTAGCCAAGTATCTTGTAGAGTCAGGGTCTGCGTCAGACATAGGGTGCTGGGTACGCCTCTGGGGGTAGGGGTTGAGTAGGGGTTCCCACTTCCTGTATTGTCCTGTGTTAACGGCTCTCCGGGAAAGGCAGAGTCGGTGTGGATTCCCTCTCGTGGCGGGGGGGGGGGAATGACTCTTTATAGATGTCGGGAGGGTATTCTCCTCTGGGTTGCCTGTCGTCTCAAATCAAGGGGGCACATCTCAGTTCTCTCCATGGGCCCCATGTGTGAAGGAAATTATCATGAGCTACCCTGGACCAACTAGAGAGTTCCTTTAAATTGCAAATTTCGTCCACCCTCGCCAGCCATTGAGTTACTGAAGGAGGGGTTTTTTGGAGCCACAGAGAGGGTATCAGGGCCTTAGCGGCGTCTATCAAGAAGGCAGCGAGTCTATTCTTCTTTGGGTGAAACGTAGGAGAAGGTCTCCATAAGAATATCATCTCGGGAGAGAGATGTAGAGTCGGAGCAATTTTCTTCATGACCTCCTCCACCTCCCTCCAAAAGGATGTCAACCCTGAGCAACTCCACCAAATATGGAGATATGAACCTGGCTCTTTATCACATCTCCAACATCTCCCATGTGGTGCTAATTTATAAGCGTGGAGCCATTGTGGCGTTTTGTACCACCTGACAAGTAATTTGTAGTGGCTTTCTTGAGTTAATACGCACGGGGAGAGGCCGAATGATGTGTTCAAAATTGACTGTGTGTCGCTTGAGGAGAGAGTAATATCTAACTCTTTTTCCCATGATAATAGGAATGATGGTTTGGTTGAGGACGCTCTTTTAATAAATTGTTTCCGAACCAACACTAATTTCCTAAGTTTTGGGTTAGTTTCCTTCAGTGCTTTCTCAAAGTGTGTCAGAGGTCTGGTGGAGTAAAATCTTTTAAAGAATTCAGCAAATATCTTCTCGACAGATGCCTGTTGCAGAAATGAAAGGCTATGTTGCGGTAATAAGGTTGTTAGGTTGTCAGTGGGGTTTTTATGCGCTAGTGCTTGGAGATCTCCTACGTTAAGCGAGCTGAGTCTTTTCCACACTGACCTGGAGGCGAGATCGAAGGAATTGTTTAGTAGTTTCGGTATGGAGCTAAGTGGAGCAAGCAGGGATGGGTCGGGGGCCAATTCCCCTCTCAGGTCGGCCCATGTTTCGCAGGGGCCTCTAATTAGTGGGTTGAAGTCTTTGGATCCACATTTGATTTTTGAGGGGAACCATAGATCTTCTACGAACGAGTCATCTCCTGGGTTCTCTGCCAAAGAGGCAAAGAGCTGATCCTTTATTGGATGAACCAAGTCCATCCAGTAGCCTATATGTGAAGCACGGTATAAGTCCTGGATGTTTGGAAGATCAATGCCGCCCTCCGCTCCCCTCTTAATCATTAAGCTGTAGGCCAGCCTCGTTCTCCTCTGCCTCCAGACGAATCCGGCGAATGTCCTGCGCATTGCTCCAAAGAAGCTCATTGGAAGATGAATGGGAAGCATCCTTATTTTATAGAGCACTATAGGTAGAATATAGGTTTTTAAAATGTTTTTTCTCCCGAACCATGAGATACAGGGGATGTCATATGAACTCAGAAGGTTTTTAATCTGTCCTAATAGGGGCGGGAAGTTAGCTGCATAGAGGTTATGTAACTCCTTAGTTATTTTGACTCCCAGGAAGTCTAGCGAAGAGTCCGCCCAGGTGAAAGGAGAGTTCTCCTTTAATTGTCTGCTCCGGCTCGCTGGGATAGACACGTTGAGTACCGTTGACTTCCCATAATTAATTTTGAAGTTAGATATTAAACCAAAACTGTTAAGGAGCTCTACTAATTTGGGTAGGCCCTTCTCAGGATTCGACACCAGAAAGACTATGTCGTCTGCAAAGGCGGTTATGTTGAGGGTATGATTTCCCCAGGTAAGTCCCATGATCTCTGGGTCGTGCCTTACTAGCTGAAGGAGGGGTTCCAGTGCTAAAACAAATAACGTGGGGGATAGTGGGCAGCCCTGGCGGGTTCCATTTTTAATGTTAAAGGGGGCTGATAGAATTTCATTTATTTTGAGCCTGGCGTATGGGGCTGCGTACAGGGAGAAGATGGCAGAGACAAAGGCCGGGGGAAAGTTGAAGTGGTCCAGGACCTCCTTCATATAAGCCTAGTCAACTCGGTCAAACGCCTTTTCCGGGTCTGTGCCTACAAGAGCTAATGGAATGTGGCACTTTTGGGCTAGGCGTATTGCGTGAAGTAATCTACGGCAATTGTCTCTGCCCTCCCTCCCCCGCACAAAACCTGCCTGCTCCTCATTGACTAGAAGGGGAATAAAATTCTCCATTCTTTTAGCCAGGAGTTTGGCCCATAATTTAATGTCAAAATTGATAAGGGAGATCGGGAGATAGTTGCCACATAACTCCGGGTCCTTATCTTGTTTATGAATTAAAGTTATGTGCGCTTCCACAGCTTGTTTGGGCAGGGTGGCTCCTCTCATCAATGCATTGAAAAGTTCGGTGAGTCAAGGAACCAGAATTGAGCTGAAGGCTTTATAATATGGGAGACTTAGGCCGTCCGGACCCAAGTTATATTATATTTGATTTTATTATATTTGGTAGACTTGAGGTGGACGGACTGAGTCTACATTTTATATATTTTATGATATTTAATATGTTTTAACCCAGTTTAAATAAATGCCGCGGCCTTTTAATCCAGATGCAGATTTTGTGTATGTTATTTTCTTGGTAAGATGAAAGATATTTGTAGCCTAAGATTCCATGTATTTACTACAGGTTAATAAAGGCAAGTTAATGGTAAAAGAACAGGAATAAGGACCAGCAAAATACACAGTATAGTTGGAACAATTCAAGTTGGATTTCACAATGTATTCCACGTTTACTATGTCCACCTCCACAGCACGGACACTGAAAGAACAATATTCCCAAAACTATCCATAACTGACCCTAACTTCACATTTGGGTGCGCACCCCTCTTACCAGTGGTCCGGGAGAACTGCTTACAGTTTGTAGAAGCGTGCGTTGGGGCCCAATGTCGTCCCTTCCTTGTATAGCGAAGCGTCCTCTCCTCACGGTTATCACAATATCCAAGGCAATATGATCCTTCTCAGCAGGCAGGAAAAGAAAATGGATGCAATGGAATCCAACAGCAAATAGCTCAGCACCCTGACAGTCCTGCAGAATCCATACACCCCGGTGTGATATAAGCCAGGGTTTTGCAGTTACTGTCCGGTACTCAACAGCACTGCCAGTCTTTAACTTTGGTGGCAATATCCACAGCCACAATGTCAGTATTACTGGTTAGCCACTGGGCACAGTCCTTTCAGCATGGCTCCACTGAATGTACTGTCTCTTTACACTCTGTCTGCCTCTGGACTGAATTACACAAAGGTTAGCTGCACAGGAAAGTCCTCTAAGATCTCCAAACACTCTCAATGCAGCACAGACACTTGGTACTCTCTCTTGCAAAGATGGCTACTGCTCCCCCTGTGTCGTCACATCCTGCTTCCTTCTCATACTGTGTCTGCAGTCAGGCAGGCTGACCTCATAGGGGTGGGTCCCTCCAGCATCACATTCCCATTGCAGTGGCTGCTGTCTTAAAGGACCAGAATCACAAAAACACATATACACTCAACTTTAACACAGTTTAAACAAATGAAACTTGGCACATCATTAGGCTGTATATTACATATTCCCCCCACTTTAAGATTGGCAGTCCCTGCCAATGACTGAATATCCAGAGGGTTGTACTTTTATGCGCAAAGTGGTAGTGTATCGTTGTATGGCAGGCCAAACAAACTCATCCTGCAAATACCGAACAGGGGGGGGGGGGGGGGGTGCCAGCATTTGTCCTAGTAGTCCGTCTGAGGACCTGTGGAATACTCTGGGGCACTTCAGCCATGGGCTGAGAAGTACTAGCAGACTCCACACCAGTGGGGGTACAGGCTGGAGGCTCAGTGGTCACCGGTGGAACATCCTCAGGAGCAAGGATCGGCCAGCAATCATCCTCATTGTCATAGGCCCATGCCACACCACCAGTCTCAGACTGTGGGAGCTCATTGACGTTGGCATTTCTGGTACAATTTGTTTCTTCAGAATGACATAGGCGCAACATATTTCTGTGAAATACTCGAACACAATCAGCTCCTTCCTTCTGGACTTGGTACACTGGCCAATTGGCATACTTGCGGCCAACAACATGATATAGCACAGCCTGCCATCTGCTTTCCAGTTTCCCTTGGGGCTTCTTGACATGCACCTGAACCAGGTCACCAGGCTGCAATAATGCTTCTTGCACTGGGGTCTTATCAGAATGAGAATGTTCTCGTAGAAACTGCCGCACCAATCGATGGATCGTCTCAAGTCTCTGCCAATGCGCTCGTACCCAGGAATTTGGATCCCTTGGAGGGAACCCATCTACATCAGTCAGCTGTAAGTCTCCCATACTTCGCCCAGACCGCCCAAAGAGGAGAGTATAAGGGGAGTACCCCATTGTAGAATGGACCTGATTATTAAAGGCCCACACCATTTCAGACAAGAATTGAGGCCATTGTAACTTCTTGTTTTCCCCCAGAGTCTGCAGCATCTGTTGCAGAGTTCTGTTGAATCTTTCACAGGCCCCGTTCCCTTGCGGATGGTATGGAGTCGTGTGCGACTTCTTTATCCCATAGGTACGTTGAACTTCCTTCATTACATGGCCCTCAAAGCAGGCTCCTTGGTTGGAGTGGATGCGTTGAGGACACCCATACACTCGAATGAAATCTTGACACAGAGCCCGAGCTGCTGACTCAGCTGTCTGGTCCTTGGTGGTGGTTACCACTGCAAATTTGGTGAAGTGGTGCACCATTACGAGGCAATACTGATGCCCGCTGTTGGATGGGCCCACCATTAGATAGTCTATCATAACGATTTCCAAAGGTTCCTGGGTCACTATGGTTTGCAGGCGAGCTCTCTGTCCTATTGCCTTATGGATCTCACAAGTTCGACAGCTGCGGCATACTTCTTCAACCATTTGACGGAGACCATGGCAGTAAATCAGATGCTGTAACCAACTAAAGGTCTTCTCGTGACCAAAGTGACCATTCTTGTTATGAGCCTCCATCACCAATGAGCGAGCCAATTCACTAGGCACCACAATTTGGTATCGAACGTCGATTTCAGAAGGTAGATAAACGTTTCGGTATAGAACTCCATTTTTCATCTCCAACTTCTCTCACGGACTCAGAACCGATAATATCTCCCGTGTCAGTCGTTCTCTTTCCTCTCAACAGGGCTTCTTGCCTTCCTCAACAAACTTGATCCTCCGTGCCAACCCCTCATGGGCCTGCTGCATCTGTGTCCATTCCTGCCTTGAGGGACCAAAGAAAGAAGCCACTTCAGTCCCTTCCATTTCACACTGATTAGCGGTGGCGAAGGCCTGTGAAAATCTGCTGAAGTCAGGCACCTCCACATGCTCTAACTCGTGATCCACATCTCCTGTGGGGGTCTGGGTAGTTACCCTGGAAAGTCTGTCCGCATTTTGGTTCTCTGTCTTGGACCGATACTTAATGTGATAATTGAACTTAGACATTCGGGCTATCCACCTCTGCTCTAAAGCCCTAAGCTTGGCATTTTCCAGGTGAGCTAATGGGTTGTTGTCAGTCAGTACTAAAACTTCAGCCCCAGTCAAATATTCAGAGAATTTCTCAGTCATGGCCCATACTGGTGCCAACAGCTCCAACTTAAATGAACTATAATTCTCGGGATTTCTTTCAGAATCCCGCAAAGACCGGCTGGCGTATGCTATAACCGGCTCCTGGCCATCCTGAACCTGGGAAAGCACTGCTCCGAGACCATACTGGCTTGCATTCGTATATAGCTGGAACGGTAAGTGGTAATCAGCGTATGCCAAGATTGGGGCCGTTGTCAGAGCATCCTTCAATTCCCAGAAGGCTTGTTCCTGTTCAGTTCCCCATTTCACAGGCCGGTTCTTTGGACCACCGGATGTGCCCCGTAGGAGAGCATTTAGCGGTGCTGCTACCCTGGCAAAATCCTTAATAAACCGTCGATAGTAACCGGCTACTCCAAGAAACACCTTCACTTCTAGCAGGGTAGTTGGTGTCAGCCAATCTTGAATAGCCGCTATCTTGTCCCTCAATGGTCTCACCCCTTCTCCTAATACACGATGACCCAAGTAATCAATTTCAGATTGGAACAACCGACATTTGCTGGGTTTTAATTTGAGCCTGTGTTCCCGCAATCGTCGAAATACTTGACCCAGTTGGTAGAGATGGTCTTCAAAGGTTGCAGATTACACTATAATGTCATCCAAGTATAGATGAGAGTGAACACAAAGTTGAAGTCACCGAGACATTTCTCCATCAATCTCTGAAACGTTCCGGGTGCATTTGTCAGCCCGAAGGGCATCCGGTTAAATTCATATAGTCCCATGGGCAAGATGAAAGCTGTATTGTCCTTGTCTTTCTCAGCCATCGGCACCTGCCAATACCCACTAGCCAGATCAAGTGAGGAGAAGTACCAAACTCTCCCTAGCGCCGAGAGGGACTCCTCAATCTGGGGTAAGAGGTAGAAATTTCTCACGGTGCAGGCATTTAACTTCCGATAGTCTACACAAACCGAAGAGACCCATTTTTTTTTACTAACACCACAGGAGCTGCCCAGGGACTTTGGCTTTCTCGGATGATCCCACCTTGTACCATCTTAGTCAGCAGTTCTTTCACTTCCTGATACAACCGTGGAGGAATTTGTCAGTAGCGCTCTCTAATTGTAGGGGTCTCTCCTGTGGGAATCTCATGGCAGACCCCAGTTGTACATCCAAAATTTTCAGCGTAACGCGTGAAAGTGGCTCTGTTTTCCCACAACAGCTCATCTATCTTCTGGACCTGTTTTGGAGAACACGAATAAGTCTCCATCTTCATCTGTTCTCGAATTGCATGGCCATTCCATTCAGAGGAGGGACCCTCATCTTCTCCCATAGAAACGGTTATGGTCCACTCATCCCTTTCAGCCGGCTTCAGATGCATCGGAGTTACTTTCTTTACTTCTTCTGGAGTTACATAGATGTTAGCCAGCAGCCTTCCTGGTGTCAGATCTACACTCTGGTCCTGGGTGTTTACACATCAGAGTGGTACTCTCCCATTGCGAACTATTGCCAAGGAACGGGCTACTAGCGGATCAACATCTCCTTCGGTTGCCGGCAGTAGTTCTACCAAGACAGCTATGCCTTCTAGTTTCCGACAGGTGCCTACAGGCATGGACACTATCATCTCCCGAAGGGGTGGCAGTGTAACTTTTGTATGCATAGGAACAGCAATTCGTGCCAGAGGACGCTGTGCATCCGAGCTTTCCTGTAAGCCACATATCCAGATCAGCCGCTGTAACGCTGCTTGAGTAGGCCGATGGGTGGTGGTTTATTTCCAATAACCATGACCTTTCTTTTCAAAGAGGATCTGATCCAATTCTTTTAGCACATTCATCCCCAAAATGACAAGGGCCTTTACTTCATGTGGCTCCTGTACCACCACAATGACTTTCTTACCTAGATCTTGACCACATAACCGGACATTCATCCAGGTCACTCCCACTACTGGGACTGGTAACTGGTTGGCTGCGACCATTCGTACGAATGTATGGGGATCATATTTCACATGTTGTCGGAAGTACCGTTCATAACAATCTCTACTCAGAGTCATTACTTGAGAACCCGTGTCAATCATCCCGATAACCGGAATACCTTCTAATTCCATTTGGATGACAGAACTTGCAGCAATTAGGTCATCATCAGGGCATTTTCCCCACACAATCTCCTTCTCAGTTTCCCCTACTCCGTGCCCTACAGCAGCAGGGGACCTTAGTTTAACGGCAGTCTCTCATAAGCTTGTCGCTGCTCTGGACAACTAGCAGCAACGTGGCCCATCCGTCCACACTCCCAGCAGCGTATTTCCCGTCGTTCTGGACATTGATTTGGGCCCATTCGGTAAGCCCCTTCGGTTTCTCCTGAGCGCTGTACTAAATTATTGGGACCCCTTCGGTAGGTCCTGTTCTCATCCCTCCAGCGGGGTTGTGGGTGGTTGTGACCTGCTTGGTGTGGACGGCCCACTCCTTCATCTCTAGTTCTCTGGAAGTCTGCAATTCTCATAGAGTTTTCATCACAACAGGTTTGCAGGCGTTCCATTTGCTTTTGCAATTTCTGCATTACTGTTAGAATTTCTTTAGCTGGCACTTTTTCTACTGTTTCTGGGCTAGAGCTAGTTCCCTGTGACAAAGTGACTCCAACTGCAATCTGGGGCTTTGGGACAATACTATTGGCACGTGAGATGGCCTCTACCTGCACGTCATGAAATTTAGCATTAGTCTCTCATCGTATAAAGTCCTGCATAGCAACAGTCAAACTGCCGTTGCGGATCCCCAGAACAAACTGGTCACGGAGAGTCCGATCAGGGTTACAGAAGGCCGGTGAGCCTCTTTCTGTTCCTTGAATATCTCGGATCAGTTCTTGTAGGGCATTCACATATTGGGGGAGACTTTCATTCTCCTGTTGTACTCTTTGGAAGAATTGAGCCTGCAGGGATCCCAGCAATGCTGTTTCTCCATAGATGGTTTCTAGAATCTGTACCACTTGCTCAAATGTCTGCCTTTGATAGAATGGCCTTAATATCTTCGTGGTCTTAGCATCACCTTGTAACGTCAATATTGCTAGCTCTACTAGTACTTCTGGTGCGGTCTGGTACATTCGCTGTACCATTGTTATCTGTTCCACCCACATACTCACAGACATATTATTGCCATCAAATTTAACTAACTGACTCACTATAGCCCCTGCTGGCATTTCTCCTCTGGTACAACCTCCCCTAACTGGTGCATTGCCGGAATGCGGATTCTGCCAGCTACGCCAATTTGTGAACCAAGAGCAAGGCAGGTGGTTTGGGCTCCGCAACCAGAAAGGACACACACGGGGTGGTCAACTTAAGAAAATTTACTACAGGTTAATAAAGGCAAGTTAATGGTAAAAGAACAGGAATAAGAACAAGCAAAATACACAGTATAGTTGGAACAATTCAAGTTGGATTTCACAATATATTCCACGTTTACTATGTCCACCTCCACAGCACGGACACGGAAAGAACAATATTCCCAAAACTATCCCTAACTGACCCTAACTTCACATTTGGGTGCGCACCCCTTTTACAAGCGGTCCGGGTGGACTGCTTACAGTTTGTAGAAGTCCGCGTAGAGGCCCAATGTCGTCCCCTGCTTGTACAGCGAAGCGTCCTCTCCTCACGGTTATCACAATATCCGAGGCAATAAGATCCTTCTCAGCAGGCAGGAAAACAAAATGGATGCAATGGAATCCAACAGCAAGTAGCTCAGCACACTGACAGTCCTGCAGAATCCATACACAGCGATGTGATATAAGCCAGGGTTTTGCAGTTACCGTCCGGTACTCAACAGCACTGCCAGTCTTTAACTTTGGCGGCAATGTCCACAGCCACAATGTCAGTATTACTGGTTAGCCACTGGGCACAGTCCATTCAGCATGGCTCCACGGAACATACTGTCTCTTTATCCTCTGTCTGCTTCTGGACTGAATTACACACAGGTTAGCTGCACAGGAAAGTCCTCTAAGATCTCCACACACTCTCAATGCAGCACAAACACTTGGTACTCTCTCTTGCAAAGATGGCTGCTGCTCCCCCTGTGTCGTCACATCCTGCTTCCTTCTCATACTGTGTCAGCAGTCAGGCAGGCTGATCTCATAGGGGTGTGTCCCTCCAGCATCACATTCCCATTGCAGTGGCTGGTGTCTTAAAGGACCATAATCACAAAAACACATATACACTCAACTTTAACACAGTTTAAACAAATGAAACTTGGCACATCATTAGGCTGTTTATTACATGTGGGTGTGGGCACAGGCCAAGTTCCTGGTCCAGGTGAATCACAGCCGGCTGCTGCAGGATTAGGAGAGAGGGAAGTTTCTGGGGTCCCCAGCTTCATATCACAATTTATGGGTCCACGTGGTAGACCTTTATTACAAACAGAGCGGTGTGAGCAGGTCCTGTCGTGGATGGCAGAAAATGCATCCAGCAATGTATCGACCACCCAGTCTTCAACGCAGTCCACTACTCCCGGCTTAGGGACTGCAACTCTGAATCCTCTGGCTGCTGCTGCTCCTTTCTCCCAGCGTCCTCACTCCATGAAAATGACATATTCTGATGAGCAGGCAGACTCCCAGGAACTGTTCTCGGGTCCATGCTATGAGTGGGAAAAACTGGTTCCTCTCTCACCTGAGGAGTTTGTCGTGACCGATGACCAACCTTTGGAAAGTTCCCGGAGTCCGGGTAATGAGGCTGGGGACTTACGGCAACTGTCTCAAGAGCTTTCAGTGGGTGAGGATGATGATGAGACACAGTTGTCTGTCAGTGAGGTAGTAGTAAGGACAGTAAGTCCAATGGAGGAGCGCACAGAGGATTCGGAGGAAGAGCAGCTGGACGATGAGGTGACTGACCCCACCTGGTTTGCTAAGCCTACTGAGGACAGGGCTTCAGAGGGGGAGGCAAGTGCAGCAGCAGGATAGGTTGGAAGAGGCAGTGGATTGGCCAGGGGTAGAGGCAAGGCTAGAGCGAAGAATCCCCCAAATTTTTCCCAAGGCACCCCCTCGCGCCACGCCTCCGTGCAGAGGGCTAGGTGTTCAAAGGTGTGGATGTTTTTCAGTGAGAGCGCGGACGACCGATGAACAGTGGTGTGCAACCTGTGTCGCACCAAGATCAGCCAGGGAGCCACCACTACCAGCCTCACCACCACCAGCATGTGCAGGCATATGATGGCCAAGCACACCACTAGGTGGGACGAAGGCCGTTCACCGCCTCCGGGTTACACCACTGCCTCTTCCCCTGTGCCCCAACCTGCCACACAGATCCAATACCCCTCTCAGGACACAGGCACCAGCGCCGCCCGGCCTGCACCCACACCCTCACCTCCACTGTCCTCCACCCCATCCAGCAATGTCTCTCAGTGCAGCGTTCAGCTGTCGCTAACACAAGCGTTGGAGTGAAAGCGCAAATACGCCGCCACGCACCTGCACGCACAAGCTTTAAACGTGCACATTGCCAAATTAATCAGCCTGGAGATGCTGCCATACAGTCTTGTGGAAATGGAGGCCTTCAAAAACATGATGGTGGCGGCGGTCCCGTGCTACTCGGTCTCCAGTCGCCACTATTTTTCCCAATGTGCCATCCCAGCCCTACACCAGCACGTCTCCTGCAACATTAATCATGCCCTCACCAACAGGGTTACTGGAAAGGTCCACTTAACCACGGACACGTGGACAAGTACTGGCGGGTAGGGCCACTATATCTCACTGACGGCACATTGGGTGAATTTGTTGGAGGCTGGGACCGAGTCAGAGGCTGGGACTGCTCACGTCCTACCCACACCCAGAATACCGGGTCCTCCCTCGGTGCTGGTATCTGTGGCGGTCTATGCCACCTCCTCTAAACCCTCCCCCTCCTCCTCCTACGCAACCTCTACCTCTCAATAAAGAAATGTGAGCAGCACGTCGTCAGCAGTTGGTATGGCGCTGCGCGGCAGCACAGCGGTGGGCAAGCGTCACCAGGCCGTGCTGAAACTAATCAGCTTAGTTGACAAGAGGCACACGGCCCCTGAATTGTTGCAGGGTCTGACAGAGCAGACCGAGCTCTGGCTTTCGCAGCTAAGCCTCCAATCGGGCATGGTCGTGTGTGACAACTGCCGTAACCTGGTGGCGGCTCTGCAGCTCGGCGACTCACACACGTGCCATGCCTGGCCCACGTCTTCAATTTGGTGGTTCAGCAGTTTCTAAAAAAACTACCCTCACTTGTCTGACCTGCTCAGCAAGGTGCGCCGCATCTGCCCACATTTCCGCAAGTCCACCACGGACGTTGCCAGCCTGAGGACCATGCAACATCGTTTTTTTCTGCCAGACCACCGACTGCTGTGCGACGTGCCCACATGGTGGAATTTTACGCTGCACATGTTGGCCAGGCTCTATGAGCAGCGTAGAGCTATAGTTGAATACTAACTCCAACATGGGCGGCGTAGTGGGAGTCAGCCTCCCCAATTCTTTACCGAGGAGTGGGCCTGGATGGCAGAAATCTGCCAGGTCCTCGGAAACTTTGAGGAGTCTACCCAGATGGTGAGCGGCGATGCTGCAATCATTAGCGTTACCATCCCGCTGCTATGCCTGCTGAGAAGTTCGCTGCAAAGCATAAAGGCCGACTCTTTGCAGTTGGAACAGGAGACGGGGGATGGGAGTATGTCGCTTGATAGCCATACCACCCTAATGTCTATATCTCAGCACGTTTTGGAGGAGGAGGAGGGGGAGGAGCAGGAGGAGGGGGAAGAGACAGCTGGGCACGCTGCAGAGGGTACCCATGCTGCTTGCCTCTCATCTGTTCAGCGTGTATGGACTGAAGAGGAGGAGGAGGAGGAGAATCCTGAAAGTCATCTTCCTAGTGATGACAGCGATGTGTTGCGTACAGGTACCCTGGCACAAAAGGCTGACTTCATGTTAGGTTGCCTTTCTCGTGACCCTCGCGTTAGACGCATTCTGGTCAACATGGATTAGTAGGTGTACACCCTTCTTGACCCACGGTATAAGGAGAACTTTTCCACTCTCATTCCCGAAGAGGAAAGGGGTACGAGATTGATGCAATACCACAGGGCCCTGGTGGAAAAAGTGATGCTAAACTTCCCATCTAACAGCGCTAGTGGCAGAAGGTGCAGTTCCGAAGGCCAAGTAGCAGGGGAGGCACGGAGATCAGGCAGCATGTCCAGCGCAGGCAGGGGAGAACTCTTCAAGGCCTTTGCCAGCTTTATAGCTCCCCAGCAAGACTGTGTCACCACTCCCCAGTCAAGGCTGAGTCGGAGGGAGCACTGTAAAAAGATGGTGAGGGAGTACGTAGCCGATCGTACCACAGTCCTCTGTGATGCCTCTGCTCCATACAACTATTGGGTGTCAAAGCGGGACACGTGGCACGAACTTGCGCTGTATGCCCTGGGGGTGCTGGCTTGCCCTGCCGCTAGCGTCTTGTCAGAGAGGGTGTTTAGGGCAGCTGCGGGTATCATCACGGATAAGTCTACTCACCTGTCAACTACCAGTGCCAACATGCTTACACTCATAAAGATGACCAAAGCCTGGATTTCCCCAGGATTCTCTTCTCCACTGGCGGAGAGCAGCGGAACCTAAAGATTCTTTTCGCTGCAACCGGAGAAAAAAGCATTCTCTATCACCGAAAAAAAAGGGGGAATTAGCTTTGTCAATCTCTCTCGGATATTAGTCCTCCTCCTCATACTCCTCCTCCTGAAACATCATGTCATCACGCTGAACTGCCAATTTTTCAGCAACCCTAAAGGCTCTGCTTACAATTCTTTTACAATTTTTCAAAGTTTCAAAAGTATTCATACTTTAACATAAACAAATTTTTTTAACAGGGCTGCCTCCAAGTTCTGTTACAAATTAGGCAACAGCAAGCTGTATCTTTAAAAAATATTTATGGGTTTCACCTACCCTCTCGGTTGAGCAATTTTTCAGGGGTACACTTGTACTCTTGGTACAATAATTTTTCTGGCCCTCGCCTATACTGATATCTAACTAATTTTTCCATCCTTCGCCTACACTAATGGTACACCAATGTTTCAGGGATTCGCCTATACTCTTGCAACACAAATTTTACTGGGGTCTGCCTATACTTCTGCTACAGAAATGTTACAGGGGTCTGCCTGTACTTCGGAGGCAGAAATGTTACAGGGGTCCGCCTATATCTTTGCTACAGAAATGTTACTGGTGTTTGTTTGCCTATACTTCTGCTACAGAAATGTTACAGGGGTCTGTCTGTAGTGTTACTACAGAAATGTTACTCGGGTCTGCCTATACTTCTGCTACAGAAATGTTACTGGGGTCTGTCTACACTTTTACTAAAGAAATGTTACTGGGCTCTGCCTATATTTCTGCTACTGAAATGTTACAGGGGTCTGCCTATACTTTTACTACAGAAATGATAATGGGGTCTGCCTATACTTTTACTACAGAAATGTTACTGGCGTCTGCCTATACATCTGCTACAGAAATGTTACAGGGGTCTGCCTATACTTTTACAACAGAAATGTTACTGGGGTCTGCCTATACTTCTGCTACAGAAATGTTACAGGTGTCTGTCTATACTGTTACTACAGAAATGTAACTGGGGTCTGCCTATACTTCGGCTACAGAAATGTTACTGGGGTCCGCCTATACCTTTGCTACAGAAATGTTACTGGAGTCTTCCTATACTTCTGCTACAGAAATGTTACTGGAGTCTGCCTATACTTCTTCTGCTACAGAAATGTTACAGGGGTCTGTCTATACTGTTACTGCAGAAATGATACAGGGGTCTGTCTATACTTTTACTACAGAAATGTTACTGGGGTCTCTCTATACTGTTACTACAGAAATGTTACTGGGGTCCGCCTATACTTCTGCTACAGAAATGTTACAGGGGTCTGCCTATACTGTTACTACAGAAATGTTACTGGGGTCTGCCTATACTTCTGCTACAGAAAAGTTACAGGGGTCTGTCTATACTGTTACTACAGAAATTTTACTGGGGTCCACCTATACTTCTGCTACAGAAAGGTTATAGGGCTCGGCCTATGCTTTTACTCCAGAAATGTTACTGGGGTCTGCCTATACTTCTGTTACAGAAATGTCACTGGGGTCCGCCTATACCTTTGCTACAGAAATGTTACTGTTCTCTGTCTATACTTTTAATACAGAAATGTTACTGGGGTCTGCCTATACTTCTGCTACAGAAATGTTACAGGGGTCTATCTATACTGTTACTACAGAAATATTACTGGGGTCTGCCTAAACTTCTGCTACAGAAATGTCACTGGGGTCTGCCTATACTACTGCCACAGAAATGTTACTAGGGTCCGCCAACACCTTTGCTACAGAAATGTTACCGGGGTCTGCCTATACTTCTGCTACAGAAATGTTACTGGGGTCTGTCTATAATTTTACTACAGAAATGTTACTGGGGTCTGCCTATACTTCTGCTACAGAAATGTTACAGGGGTCTCCCTATACTTTTACTACTGAAATGTTAATGGGGTCTGCCTATATCTTTACTACTGAAATGTTACTGGAGTCTGCCTATACTTTTACTACAGAAATGTTATTGGGGTCTGCTTATACTTCTGCTACAGAAAATTTACTGTAGTTCACCTATACCTTTGCTACAGAAATGCTACTGGGGTCTGTCTATACTGTTACTACAGAAATGTTACTGGGGTCTCCCTATACTTTTGCTACAGAAATGTTACTGGGGTCTGCCTATCCTTTTACTACAAAAATGTTAATTGGGGCTGCCTATACTTCTGCTGCAGAAATGATACTGGGGTCCGCCTATACCTGTGCTCCAGAAATGTTATTGGTGTCTGCCTATACTTCTGCTACAGAAATGTTACAGGGGTCTGTGTATACTGTTACTACAGAAATGTTACTGGGATCTGCCTATACTTCTGCTACAAAAATGTTACAAGGGTCTACCTATACTTTTACTACAGAAATGTTACTGGGGTCTGCCTATACTTCTGCTACAGAACTTTTACTGGGGTCCGCCTATACCTTTGCTACAGAAATGTTACTGGGGTCTGCCTATACTTCTGCTACAGAAATGTTACAGGGGTCTGCCTATACTTTTACTAGAGAAATGTTAATGGGGTCTGCCTATACTTCTGCTACAGAAATGTTACTGGGGTCTGCCTATACCTTTACTACTAAAATATAACTGGGGTCTGCCTATACTTTTACTACAGAAATGTTACTGGGGTCTACCTATACCTCTGCTACAGAAATTTTACTGGGGTCTGCCTATACCTTTGCTACAGAAATGTTAGTGGGATCTGCCTATACTTCTGCTACAGAAATGTTACAGGGGTCTGTCTATACTGTTACTACAGAAATGTTACTGGGGTCTGCCTATACTTCTGCTACAGAGCTTTTACTGGGGTCCGCCTATACCTTTGCTACAGAAATGTTACTGGGGTCTGCCTATACTTCTGCTACAGAAATGTTACAGGGGTCTGCCTATACTTTTACTAGAGAAATGTTAATGGGGTCTGCCTATACTTCTGCTACAGAAATGTTACTGGGGTCTGCCTATACCTTTACTACTAAAATATAACTGGGGTCTGCCTATACTTTTACTACAGAAATGTTACTGGGGTCTACCTATACCTCTGCTACAGAAATTTTACTGGGGTCTGCCTATACCTTTGCTACAGAAATGTTAGTGGGGTCTGCCTATACTTCTGCTACAGAAATGTTACAGGGGTCTGTCTATACTTCTGCTACAGAAATGTTACTGGGGTCTGCCTATACCTTTGCTACAGAAATGTTACTGGAGTCTTCCTATACTTCTGCTACAGAAATGTTACTGGAGTCTGCCTATACTTCTTCTGCTACAGAAATGTTACAGGGGTCTGTCTATACTGTTACTGTAGAAATGATACAGGGGTCTGTCTATACTTTTACTACAGAAATGTTACTGGGGTCTGTCTATACTGTTACTCCAGAAATGTTACTGGGGTCCGCCTATACTTCTGCTACAGAAATGTTACAGGGGTCTGCCTATACTGTTACTACAGAAATGTTACTGGGGTCTGCCTATACTTCTGCTACAGAAATGTTACAGGGGTCTGTCTATACGGTTACTACAGAAATTTTACTGGGGTCCACCTATACTTCTGCTACAGAAATGTTACAGGGCTCGGCCTATACTTTTACTCCAGAAATGTTACTGGGGTCTGCCTATACTTCTGTTACAGAAATGTTACTGGGGTCCGCCCATATCTTTGCTACAGAAATGTTACTGTTCTCTGTCTATACTTTTAATACAGAAATGTTACTGGGGTCTGCCTATACTTCTGCTACAGAAATGTTACAGGGGTCTGCCTATACTGTTACTACAGAAATATTACTGGGGTCTGCCTAAATTTCTGCTACAGAAATGTTACAGGGGTCTGTCTATACTGTTACTGCAGAAATGTTACTGGGGTCTGTCTATACTGTTACTCCAGAAATGTTACTGGGGTCCGCCTATACTTCTGCTACAGAAATGTTACAGGGGTTTGCCTATACTGTTACTACAGAAATGTTACAGGGGTCTGTCTATACTGTTACTACAGAAATGATACAGGGGTCTGTCTATTCTTTTACTACAGAAATGTTACTGGGGTCTGTCTATACTGTTACTCCAGATATGTTACTGGGGTCCGCCTATACTTCTGCTACAGAAATATTACAGGGGTCTGCCTATACTGTTACTACAGAAATTTTACAGGGGTCTGTCTATACTGTTACTCCAGAAATGTTACTGGGGTCCGCCTATACTTCTGCTACAGAAATATTACAGGGGTCTGCCTATACTGTTACTACAGAAATTTTACTGGGGTCCGCCTATACTTCTGCTACAGAAATGTTACAGGGCTCGGCCTATACTTTTACTCCAGAAATGTTACTGGGGTCTGCCTATACTTCTGCTACAGAAATGTTACAGGGGTCTATCTATACTGTTACTACAGAAATATTACTGGGGTCTGCCTAAACTTCTGCTACAGAAATGTTACAGGGGTCTGCCTATACTTCTACTACAGAAATGTCACTGGGGTCTGCCTATACTACTGCCACAGAAATGTTACTGGGGTTCGCCTACAACTTTGCTACAGAAATGTTACCCGGGTCTGCCTATACTTCTGCTACAGAAATGTTACTGGGGTCTGTCTATAATTTTACTACAGAAATGTTACTGGGGTCTGCCTATACTTCTGCTACAGAAATGTTACAGGGGTCTCCCTATACTTTTACTACTGAAATGATAATGGGGTCTGCCTATACTTCTGCTACAGAAATGTTACTGGGGTCCGCCTATACCTTTACTACTGAAATGTTACTGGGGTCTGCTTATACTTTTACTACAGAAATGTTATTGGGGTCTGCTTATACTTCTGCTACAGAAATTTTACTGTAGTTCACCTATACCTTTGCTACAGAAATGCTACTGGGGTCTGTCTATACTGTTACTACAGAAATGTTACTGGGGTCTCCCTATACTTCTGCTACAGAAATGTTACTGGGGTCTGTCTATTCTTTTATTGCAGAAATGTTACTGGGGTCTGCCTATACTTCTGCTACAGAAATGTTACAGGGGTCTGCCTATCCTTTTTCTATAAAAATGTTAATTGGGGCTACCTATACTTCTGCTACAGAAATGATACTGGGGTCCGCCTATACCTGTGCTCCAGAAATGTTATTGGGGTCTACCTATACTTCTGCTACAGAACTTTTACTGGGGTCCGCCTATACCTTTGCTACAGAAATGTTACTGGGGTCTGCCTATACTTCTGCTACAGAAATGTTACTGGGGTCTGCCTATACCTTTACTACTAAAATATAACTGGGGTCTGCTTATACTTTTACTACAGAAATGTTACTGGGGTTTGCCTATACTTCTGCTACAGAAATTTTACTGGAGTCTGCCTATACCTTTGCTACAGAAATGTTAGTGGGGTCTGCCTATACTTCTGCTACAGATATGTCACAGGGGTCTGTCTATACTGTTACTACAGAAATGTTACTGGGGTCTGCCTATACTGCTGCTACAGAAAGGTTACTGGGGTCCGCCTATACCTTTCCTACAGAAATGTTACTGGAGTCTTCCTATACTTCTGCTACAGAAATGTTACTGGAGTCTGCCTATACTTCTGCTAAAGAAATGTTACAGGGGTCTGTCTTTACTGTTACTGCAGAAATGTTACAGGGGTCTGTCTTTACTGTTACTGCAGAAATGTTACTAGGGTCTGTCTATACTGTTACTACAGAAATGTTACTGGGGTCCGCCTATACTTCTGCTACAGAAATATTACAGGGGTCTGCCTATACTGTTACTACAGAAATGTTACTGGGCTCTGCCTATACTTCTGCTACAGAAATGTTACAGGGGTCTGTCTATACTGTTACTACAGAAATTTTACTGGGGTCCACCTATACTTCTGCTACAGAAATGTTACAGGGCTCGGCCTATACTTTTACTCCAGAAATGTTACTGGGGTCTGCCTATACTTCTGTTACAAAAATGTTACTGGGGTCCGCCTATACCTTTGCTAGAGAAATTTTACTGTTCTCTGTCTATACTTTTATTACAGAAATGTTACTGGGGTCTGCCTATACTTCTGCTACAGAAATGTTACAGGGGTCTATCTATACTGTTACTACAGAAATGTTACTGGGGTCTGCCTATACTTCTGCTACAGAACTTTTACTGGGGTCCGCCTATACCTTTGCTACAGAAATGTTACTGGGGTCTGCCTATACTTCTGCTACAGAAATGTTACAGGGGTCTGCCTATACTTTTACTAGAGAAATGTTAATGGGGTCTGCCTATACTTCTGCTACAGAAATGTTACTGGGGTCTGCCTATACCTTTACTACTAAAATATAACTGGGGTCTGCCTATACTTTTACTACAGAAATGTTACTGGGGTCTACCTATACCTCTGCTACAGAAATTTTACTGGGGTCTGCCTATACCTTTGCTACAGAAATGTTAGTGGGGTCTGCCTATACTTCTGCTACAGAAATGTTACAGGGGTCTGTCTATACTTCTGCTACAGAAATGTTACTGGGGTCTGCCTATACCTTTGCTACAGAAATGTTACTGGAGTCTTCCTATACTTCTGCTACAGAAATGTTACTGGAGTCTGCCTATACTTCTTCTGCTACAGAAATGTTACAGGGGTCTGTCTATACTGTTACTGTAGAAATGATACAGGGGTCTGTCTATACTTTTACTACAGAAATGTTACTGGGGTCTGTCTATACTGTTACTCCAGAAATGTTACTGGGGTCCGCCTATACTTCTGCTACAGAAATGTTACAGGGGTTTGCCTATACTGTTACTACAGAAATGTTACTGGGGTCTGCCTATACTTCTGCTACAGAAATGTTACAGGGGTCTATCTATACGGTTACTACAGAAATTTTACTGGGGTCCACCTATACTTCTGCTACAGAAATGTTACAGGGCTCGGCCTATACTTTTACTCCAGAAATGTTACTGGGGTCTGCCTATACTTCTGTTACAGAAATGTTACTGGGGTCCGCCCATATCTTTGCTACAGAAATGTTACTGTTCTCTGTCTATACTTTTAATACAGAAATGTTACTGGGGTCTGCCTATACTTCTGCTACAGAAATGTTACAGGGGTCTATCTATACTGTTACTACAGAAATATTACTGGGGTCTGCCTAAACTTCTGCTACAGAAATGTTACAGGGGTCTGTCTATACTGTTACTGCAGAAATGATACAGGGGTCTGTCTATTCTTTTACTACAGAAATGTTACTGGGGTCTGTCTATACTGTTACTCCAGAAATGTTACTGGGGTCCGCCTATACTTCTGCTACAGAAATGTTACAGGGGTTTGCCTATACTGTTACTACAGAAATGTTACAGGGGTCTGTCTATACTGTTACTACAGAAATGATACAGGGGTCTGTCTATTCTTTTACTACAGAAATGTTACTGGGGTCTGTCTATACTGTTACTCCAGAAATGTTACTGGGGTCCGCCTATACTTCTGCTACAGAAATGTTACAGGGGTTTGCCTATACTTCTGCTACAGAAATGTTACAGGGGTCTGTCTATACTGTTACTCCAGAAATGTTACTGGGGTCCGCCTATACTTCTGCTACAGAAATATTACAGGGGTCTGCCTATACTGTTACTACAGAAATTTTACAGAGGTCTGTCTATACTGTTACTACAGAAATGTTACAGGGCTCGGCCTATACTTTTACTCCAGAAATGTTACTGGGGTCTGCCTATACTTCTGTTACAGAAATGTTACTGGGGTCCGCCCATATCTTTGCTACAGAAATGTTACTGTTCTCTGTCTATACTTTTAATACAGAAATGTTACTGGGGTCTGCCTATACTTCTGCTACAGAAATGTTACTGGGGTCTCTCTATACTGTTACTACAGAAATGTTACTGGGGTCCGCCTATACTTCTGCTACAGAAATGTTACAGGGGTCTGCCTATACTGTTACTACAGAAATGTTACTGGGGTCTGCCTATACTTCTGCTACAGAAAAGTTACAGGGGTCTGTCTATACTGTTACTACAGAAATTTTACTGGGGTCCACCTATACTTCTGCTACAGAAATGTTATAGGGCTCGGCCTATGCTTTTACTCCAGAAATGTTACTGGGGTCTGCCTATACTTCTGTTACAGAAATGTCACTGGGGTCCGCCTATACCTTTGCTACAGAAATGTTACTGTTCTCTGTCTATACTTTTAATACAGAAATGTTACTGGGGTCTGCCTATACTTCTGCTACAGAAATGTTACAGGGGTCTATCTATACTGTTACTACAGAAATATTACTGGGGTCTGCCTAAACTTCTGCTACAGAAATGTCACTGGGGTCTGCCTATACTACTGCCACAGAAATGTTACTAGGGTCCGCCAACACCTTTGCTACAGAAATGTTACCGGGGTCTACCTATACTTCTGCTACAGAAATGTTACTGGGGTCTGTCTATAATTTTACTACAGAAATGTTACTGGGGTCTGCCTATACTTCTGCTACAGAAATGTTACAGGGGTCTCCCTATACTTTTACTACTGAAATGTTAATGGGGTCTGCCTATACCTTTACTACTGAAATGTTACTGGAGTCTGCCTATACTTTTACTACAGAAATGTTATTGGGGTCTGCTTATACTTCTGCTACAGAAAATTTACTGTAGTTCACCTATACCTTTGCTACAGAAATGCTACTGGGGTCTGTCTATACTGTTACTACAGAAATGTTACTGGGGTCTCCCTATACTTTTGCTACAGAAATGTTACTGGGGTCTGCCTATCCTTTTACTACAAAAATGTTAATTGGGGCTGCCTATACTTCTGCTACAGAAATGATACTGGGGTCCGCCTATACCTGTGCTCCAGAAATGTTATTGGTGTCTGCCTATACTTCTGCTACAGAAATGTTACAGGGGTCTGTGTATACTGTTACTACAGAAATGTTACTGGGATCTGCCTATACTTCTGCTACAAAAATGTTACAAGGGTCTACCTATACTTTTACTACAGAAATGTTACTGGGGTCTGCCTATACTTCTGCTACAGAACTTTTACTGGGGTCCGCCTATACCTTTGCTACAGAAATGTTACTGGGGTCTGCCTATACTTCTGCTACAGAAATGTTACAGGGGTCTGCCTATACTTTTACTAGAGAAATGTTAATGGGGTCTGCCTATACTTCTGCTACAGAAATGTTACTGGGGTCTGCCTATACCTTTACTACTAAAATATAACTGGGGTCTGCCTATACTTTTACTACAGAAATGTTACTGGGGTCTACCTATACCTCTGCTACAGAAATTTTACTGGGGTCTGCCTATACCTTTGCTACAGAAATGTTAGTGGGATCTGCCTATACTTCTGCTACAGAAATGTTACAGGGGTCTGTCTATACTGTTACTACAGAAATGTTACTGGGGTCTGCCTATACTTCTGCTACAGAACTTTTACTGGGGTCCGCCTATACCTTTGCTACAGAAATGTTACTGGGGTCTGCCTATACTTCTGCTACAGAAATGTTACAGGGGTCTGCCTATACTTTTACTAGAGAAATGTTAATGGGGTCTGCCTATACTTCTGCTACAGAAATGTTACTGGGGTCTGCCTATACCTTTACTACTAAAATATAACTGGGGTCTGCCTATACTTTTACTACAGAAATGTTACTGGGGTCTACCTATACCTCTGCTACAGAAATTTTACTGGGGTCTGCCTATACCTTTGCTACAGAAATGTTAGTGGGGTCTGCCTATACTTCTGCTACAGAAATGTTACAGGGGTCTGTCTATACTTCTGCTACAGAAATGTTACTGGGGTCTGCCTATACCTTTGCTACAGAAATGTTACTGGAGTCTTCCTATACTTCTGCTACAGAAATGTTACTGGAGTCTGCCTATACTTCTTCTGCTACAGAAATGTTACAGGGGTCTGTCTATACTGTTACTGTAGAAATGATACAGGGGTCTGTCTATACTTTTACTACAGAAATGTTACTGGGGTCTGTCTATACTGTTACTCCAGAAATGTTACTGGGGTCCGCCTATACTTCTGCTACAGAAATGTTACAGGGGTCTGCCTATACTGTTACTACAGAAATGTTACTGGGGTCTGCCTATACTTCTGCTACAGAAATGTTACAGGGGTCTGTCTATACGGTTACTACAGAAATTTTACTGGGGTCCACCTATACTTCTGCTACAGAAATGTTACAGGGCTCGGCCTATACTTTTACTCCAGAAATGTTACTGGGGTCTGCCTATACTTCTGTTACAGAAATGTTACTGGGGTCCGCCCATATCTTTGCTACAGAAATGTTACTGTTCTCTGTCTATACTTTTAATACAGAAATGTTACTGGGGTCTGCCTATACTTCTGCTACAGAAATGTTACAGGGGTCTATCTATACTGTTACTACAGAAATATTACTGGGGTCTGCCTAAACTTCTGCTACAGAAATGTTACAGGGGTCTGTCTATACTGTTACTGCAGAAATGATACAGGGGTCTGTCTATTCTTTTACTACAGAAATGTTACTGGGGTCTGTCTATACTGTTACTCCAGAAATGTTACTGGGGTCCGCCTATACTTCTGCTACAGAAATGTTACAGGGGTTTGCCTATACTGTTACTACAGAAATGTTACAGGGGTCTGTCTATACTGTTACTACAGAAATGATACAGGGGTCTGTCTATTCTTTTACTACAGAAATGTTACTGGGGTCTGTCTATACTGTTACTCCAGAAATGTTACTGGGGTCTGTCTACACTTTTACTAAAGAAATGTTACTGGGCTCTGCCTATATTTCTGCTACTGAAATGTTACAGGGGTCTGCCTATACTTTTACTACAGAAATGATAATGGGGTCTGCCTATACTTTTACTACAGAAATGTTACTGGCGTCTGCCTATACATCTGCTACAGAAATGTTACAGGGGTCTGCCTATACTTTTACAACAGAAATGTTACTGGGGTCTGCCTATACTTCTGCTACAGAAATGTTACAGGTGTCTGTCTATACTGTTACTACAGAAATGTAACTGGGGTCTGCCTATACTTCGGCTACAGAAATGTTACTGGGGTCCGCCTATACCTTTGCTACAGAAATGTTACTGGAGTCTTCCTATACTTCTGCTACAGAAATGTTACTGGAGTCTGCCTATACTTCTTCTGCTACAGAAATGTTACAGGGGTCTGTCTATACTGTTACTGCAGAAATGATACAGGGGTCTGTCTATACTTTTACTACAGAAATGTTACTGGGGTCTCTCTATACTGTTACTACAGAAATGTTACTGGGGTCCGCCTATACTTCTGCTACAGAAATGTTACAGGGGTCTGCCTATACTGTTACTACAGAAATGTTACTGGGGTCTGCCTATACTTCTGCTACAGAAAAGTTACAGGGGTCTGTCTATACTGTTACTACAGAAATTTTACTGGGGTCCACCTATACTTCTGCTACAGAAATGTTATAGGGCTCGGCCTATGCTTTTACTCCAGAAATGTTACTGGGGTCTGCCTATACTTCTGTTACAGAAATGTCACTGGGGTCCGCCTATACCTTTGCTACAGAAATGTTACTGTTCTCTGTCTATACTTTTAATACAGAAATGTTACTGGGGTCTGCCTATACTTCTGCTACAGAAATGTTACAGGGGTCTATCTATACTGTTACTACAGAAATATTACTGGGGTCTGCCTAAACTTCTGCTACAGAAATGTCACTGGGGTCTGCCTATACTACTGCCACAGAAATGTTACTAGGGTCCGCCAACACCTTTGCTACAGAAATGTTACCGGGGTCTGCCTATACTTCTGCTACAGAAATGTTACTGGGGTCTGTCTATAATTTTACTACAGAAATGTTACTGGGGTCTGCCTATACTTCTGCTACAGAAATGTTACAGGGGTCTCCCTATACTTTTACTACTGAAATGTTAATGGGGTCTGCCTATATCTTTACTACTGAAATGTTACTGGAGTCTGCCTATACTTTTACTACAGAAATGTTATTGGGGTCTGCTTATACTTCTGCTACAGAAAATTTACTGTAGTTCACCTATACCTTTGCTACAGAAATGCTACTGGGGTCTGTCTATACTGTTACTACAGAAATGTTACTGGGGTCTCCCTATACTTTTGCTACAGAAATGTTACTGGGGTCTGCCTATCCTTTTACTACAAAAATGTTAATTGGGGCTGCCTATACTTCTGCTGCAGAAATGATACTGGGGTCCGCCTATACCTGTGCTCCAGAAATGTTATTGGTGTCTGCCTATACTTCTGCTACAGAAATGTTACAGGGGTCTGTGTATACTGTTACTACAGAAATGTTACTGGGATCTGCCTATACTTCTGCTACAAAAATGTTACAAGGGTCTACCTATACTTTTACTACAGAAATGTTACTGGGGTCTGCCTATACTTCTGCTACAGAACTTTTACTGGGGTCCGCCTATACCTTTGCTACAGAAATGTTACTGGGGTCTGCCTATACTTCTGCTACAGAAATGTTACAGGGGTCTGCCTATACTTTTACTAGAGAAATGTTAATGGGGTCTGCCTATACTTCTGCTACAGAAATGTTACTGGGGTCTGCCTATACCTTTACTACTAAAATATAACTGGGGTCTGCCTATACTTTTACTACAGAAATGTTACTGGGGTCTACCTATACCTCTGCTACAGAAATTTTACTGGGGTCTGCCTATACCTTTGCTACAGAAATGTTAGTGGGATCTGCCTATACTTCTGCTACAGAAATGTTACAGGGGTCTGTCTATACTGTTACTACAGAAATGTTACTGGGGTCTGCCTATACTTCTGCTACAGAGCTTTTACTGGGGTCCGCCTATACCTTTGCTACAGAAATGTTACTGGGGTCTGCCTATACTTCTGCTACAGAAATGTTACAGGGGTCTGCCTATACTTTTACTAGAGAAATGTTAATGGGGTCTGCCTATACTTCTGCTACAGAAATGTTACTGGGGTCTGCCTATACCTTTACTACTAAAATATAACTGGGGTCTGCCTATACTTTTACTACAGAAATGTTACTGGGGTCTACCTATACCTCTGCTACAGAAATTTTACTGGGGTCTGCCTATACCTTTGCTACAGAAATGTTAGTGGGGTCTGCCTATACTTCTGCTACAGAAATGTTACAGGGGTCTGTCTATACTTCTGCTACAGAAATGTTACTGGGGTCTGCCTATACCTTTGCTACAGAAATGTTACTGGAGTCTTCCTATACTTCTGCTACAGAAATGTTACTGGAGTCTGCCTATACTTCTTCTGCTACAGAAATGTTACAGGGGTCTGTCTATACTGTTACTGTAGAAATGATACAGGGGTCTGTCTATACTTTTACTACAGAAATGTTACTGGGGTCTGTCTATACTGTTACTCCAGAAATGTTACTGGGGTCCGCCTATACTTCTGCTACAGAAATGTTACAGGGGTCTGCCTATACTGTTACTACAGAAATGTTACTGGGGTCTGCCTATACTTCTGCTACAGAAATGTTACAGGGGTCTGTCTATACGGTTACTACAGAAATTTTACTGGGGTCCACCTATACTTCTGCTACAGAAATGTTACAGGGCTCGGCCTATACTTTTACTCCAGAAATGTTACTGGGGTCTGCCTATACTTCTGTTACAGAAATGTTACTGGGGTCCGCCCATATCTTTGCTACAGAAATGTTACTGTTCTCTGTCTATACTTTTAATACAGAAATGTTACTGGGGTCTGCCTATACTTCTGCTACAGAAATGTTACAGGGGTCTGCCTATACTGTTACTACAGAAATATTACTGGGGTCTGCCTAAACTTCTGCTACAGAAATGTTACAGGGGTCTGTCTATACTGTTACTGCAGAAATGTTACTGGGGTCTGTCTATACTGTTACTCCAGAAATGTTACTGGGGTCCGCCTATACTTCTGCTACAGAAATGTTACAGGGGTTTGCCTATACTGTTACTACAGAAATGTTACAGGGGTCTGTCTATACTGTTACTACAGAAATGATACAGGGGTCTGTCTATTCTTTTACTACAGAAATGTTACTGGGGTCTGTCTATACTGTTACTCCAGATATGTTACTGGGGTCCGCCTATACTTCTGCTACAGAAATATTACAGGGGTCTGCCTATACTGTTACTACAGAAATTTTACAGGGGTCTGTCTATACTGTTACTCCAGAAATGTTACTGGGGTCCGCCTATACTTCTGCTACAGAAATATTACAGGGGTCTGCCTATACTGTTACTACAGAAATTTTACTGGGGTCCGCCTATACTTCTGCTACAGAAATGTTACAGGGCTCGGCCTATACTTTTACTCCAGAAATGTTACTGGGGTCTGCCTATACTTCTGCTACAGAAATGTTACAGGGGTCTATCTATACTGTTACTACAGAAATATTACTGGGGTCTGCCTAAACTTCTGCTACAGAAATGTTACAGGGGTCTGCCTATACTTCTACTACAGAAATGTCACTGGGGTCTGCCTATACTACTGCCACAGAAATGTTACTGGGGTTCGCCTACAACTTTGCTACAGAAATGTTACCCGGGTCTGCCTATACTTCTGCTACAGAAATGTTACTGGGGTCTGTCTATAATTTTACTACAGAAATGTTACTGGGGTCTGCCTATACTTCTGCTACAGAAATGTTACAGGGGTCTCCCTATACTTTTACTACTGAAATGATAATGGGGTCTGCCTATACTTCTGCTACAGAAATGTTACTGGGGTCCGCCTATACCTTTACTACTGAAATGTTACTGGGGTCTGCTTATACTTTTACTACAGAAATGTTATTGGGGTCTGCTTATACTTCTGCTACAGAAATTTTACTGTAGTTCACCTATACCTTTGCTACAGAAATGCTACTGGGGTCTGTCTATACTGTTACTACAGAAATGTTACTGGGGTCTCCCTATACTTCTGCTACAGAAATGTTACTGGGGTCTGTCTATTCTTTTATTGCAGAAATGTTACTGGGGTCTGCCTATACTTCTGCTACAGAAATGTTACAGGGGTCTGCCTATCCTTTTTCTATAAAAATGTTAATTGGGGCTACCTATACTTCTGCTACAGAAATGATACTGGGGTCCGCCTATACCTGTGCTCCAGAAATGTTATTGGGGTCTACCTATACTTCTGCTACAGAACTTTTACTGGGGTCCGCCTATACCTTTGCTACAGAAATGTTACTGGGGTCTGCCTATACTTCTGCTACAGAAATGTTACTGGGGTCTGCCTATACCTTTACTACTAAAATATAACTGGGGTCTGCTTATACTTTTACTACAGAAATGTTACTGGGGTTTGCCTATACTTCTGCTACAGAAATTTTACTGGAGTCTGCCTATACCTTTGCTACAGAAATGTTAGTGGGGTCTGCCTATACTTCTGCTACAGATATGTCACAGGGGTCTGTCTATACTGTTACTACAGAAATGTTACTGGGGTCTGCCTATACTGCTGCTACAGAAAGGTTACTGGGGTCCGCCTATACCTTTCCTACAGAAATGTTACTGGAGTCTTCCTATACTTCTGCTACAGAAATGTTACTGGAGTCTGCCTATACTTCTGCTAAAGAAATGTTACAGGGGTCTGTCTTTACTGTTACTGCAGAAATGTTACAGGGGTCTGTCTTTACTGTTACTGCAGAAATGTTACTAGGGTCTGTCTATACTGTTACTACAGAAATGTTACTGGGGTCCGCCTATACTTCTGCTACAGAAATATTACAGGGGTCTGCCTATACTGTTACTACAGAAATGTTACTGGGCTCTGCCTATACTTCTGCTACAGAAATGTTACAGGGGTCTGTCTATACTGTTACTACAGAAATTTTACTGGGGTCCACCTATACTTCTGCTACAGAAATGTTACAGGGCTCGGCCTATACTTTTACTCCAGAAATGTTACTGGGGTCTGCCTATACTTCTGTTACAAAAATGTTACTGGGGTCCGCCTATACCTTTGCTAGAGAAATTTTACTGTTCTCTGTCTATACTTTTATTACAGAAATGTTACTGGGGTCTGCCTATACTTCTGCTACAGAAATGTTACAGGGGTCTATCTATACTGTTCCTACAGAAATGTTACTGGGGTCTGCCTATACTTCTGCTACAGAACTTTTACTGGGGTCCGCCTATACCTTTGCTACAGAAATGTTACTGGGGTCTGCCTATACTTCTGCTACAGAAATGTTACAGGGGTCTGCCTATACTTTTACTAGAGAAATGTTAATGGGGTCTGCCTATACTTCTGCTACAGAAATGTTACTGGGGTCTGCCTATACCTTTACTACTAAAATATAACTGGGGTCTGCCTATACTTTTACTACAGAAATGTTACTGGGGTCTACCTATACCTCTGCTACAGAAATTTTACTGGGGTCTGCCTATACCTTTGCTACAGAAATGTTAGTGGGGTCTGCCTATACTTCTGCTACAGAAATGTTACAGGGGTCTGTCTATACTTCTGCTACAGAAATGTTACTGGGGTCTGCCTATACCTTTGCTACAGAAATGTTACTGGAGTCTTCCTATACTTCTGCTACAGAAATGTTACTGGAGTCTGCCTATACTTCTTCTGCTACAGAAATGTTACAGGGGTCTGTCTATACTGTTACTGTAGAAATGATACAGGGGTCTGTCTATACTTTTACTACAGAAATGTTACTGGGGTCTGTCTATACTGTTACTCCAGAAATGTTACTGGGGTCCGCCTATACTTCTGCTACAGAAATGTTACAGGGGTTTGCCTATACTGTTACTACAGAAATGTTACTGGGGTCTGCCTATACTTCTGCTACAGAAATGTTACAGGGGTCTATCTATACGGTTACTACAGAAATTTTACTGGGGTCCACCTATACTTCTGCTACAGAAATGTTACAGGGCTCGGCCTATACTTTTACTCCAGAAATGTTACTGGGGTCTGCCTATACTTCTGTTACAGAAATGTTACTGGGGTCCGCCCATATCTTTGCTACAGAAATGTTACTGTTCTCTGTCTATACTTTTAATACAGAAATGTTACTGGGGTCTGCCTATACTTCTGCTACAGAAATGTTACAGGGGTCTATCTATACTGTTACTACAGAAATATTACTGGGGTCTGCCTAAACTTCTGCTACAGAAATGTTACAGGGGTCTGTCTATACTGTTACTGCAGAAATGATACAGGGGTCTGTCTATTCTTTTACTACAGAAATGTTACTGGGGTCTGTCTATACTGTTACTCCAGAAATGTTACTGGGGTCCGCCTATACTTCTGCTACAGAAATGTTACAGGGGTTTGCCTATACTGTTACTACAGAAATGTTACAGGGGTCTGTCTATACTGTTACTACAGAAATGATACAGGGGTCTGTCTATTCTTTTACTACAGAAATGTTACTGGGGTCTGTCTATACTGTTACTCCAGAAATGTTACTGGGGTCCGCCTATACTTCTGCTACAGAAATGTTACAGGGGTTTGCCTATACTTCTGCTACAGAAATGTTACAGGGGTCTGTCTATACTGTTACTCCAGAAATGTTACTGGGGTCCGCCTATACTTCTGCTACAGAAATATTACAGGGGTCTGCCTATACTGTTACTACAGAAATTTTACAGAGGTCTGTCTATACTGTTACTACAGAAATGTTACAGGGCTCGGCCTATACTTTTACTCCAGAAATGTTACTGGGGTCTGCCTATACTTCTGTTACAGAAATGTTACTGGGGTCCGCCCATATCTTTGCTACAGAAATGTTACTGTTCTCTGTCTATACTTTTAATACAGAAATGTTACTGGGGTCTGCCTATACTTCTGCTACAGAAATGTTACTGGGGTCTCTCTATACTGTTACTACAGAAATGTTACTGGGGTCCGCCTATACTTCTGCTACAGAAATGTTACAGGGGTCTGCCTATACTGTTACTACAGAAATGTTACTGGGGTCTGCCTATACTTCTGCTACAGAAAAGTTACAGGGGTCTGTCTATACTGTTACTACAGAAATTTTACTGGGGTCCACCTATACTTCTGCTACAGAAATGTTATAGGGCTCGGCCTATGCTTTTACTCCAGAAATGTTACTGGGGTCTGCCTATACTTCTGTTACAGAAATGTCACTGGGGTCCGCCTATACCTTTGCTACAGAAATGTTACTGTTCTCTGTCTATACTTTTAATACAGAAATGTTACTGGGGTCTGCCTATACTTCTGCTACAGAAATGTTACAGGGGTCTATCTATACTGTTACTACAGAAATATTACTGGGGTCTGCCTAAACTTCTGCTACAGAAATGTCACTGGGGTCTGCCTATACTACTGCCACAGAAATGTTACTAGGGTCCGCCAACACCTTTGCTACAGAAATGTTACCGGGGTCTACCTATACTTCTGCTACAGAAATGTTACTGGGGTCTGTCTATAATTTTACTACAGAAATGTTACTGGGGTCTGCCTATACTTCTGCTACAGAAATGTTACAGGGGTCTCCCTATACTTTTACTACTGAAATGTTAATGGGGTCTGCCTATACCTTTACTACTGAAATGTTACTGGAGTCTGCCTATACTTTTACTACAGAAATGTTATTGGGGTCTGCTTATACTTCTGCTACAGAAAATTTACTGTAGTTCACCTATACCTTTGCTACAGAAATGCTACTGGGGTCTGTCTATACTGTTACTACAGAAATGTTACTGGGGTCTCCCTATACTTTTGCTACAGAAATGTTACTGGGGTCTGCCTATCCTTTTACTACAAAAATGTTAATTGGGGCTGCCTATACTTCTGCTACAGAAATGATACTGGGGTCCGCCTATACCTGTGCTCCAGAAATGTTATTGGTGTCTGCCTATACTTCTGCTACAGAAATGTTACAGGGGTCTGTGTATACTGTTACTACAGAAATGTTACTGGGATCTGCCTATACTTCTGCTACAAAAATGTTACAAGGGTCTACCTATACTTTTACTACAGAAATGTTACTGGGGTCTGCCTATACTTCTGCTACAGAACTTTTACTGGGGTCCGCCTATACCTTTGCTACAGAAATGTTACTGGGGTCTGCCTATACTTCTGCTACAGAAATGTTACAGGGGTCTGCCTATACTTTTACTAGAGAAATGTTAATGGGGTCTGCCTATACTTCTGCTACAGAAATGTTACTGGGGTCTGCCTATACCTTTACTACTAAAATATAACTGGGGTCTGCCTATACTTTTACTACAGAAATGTTACTGGGGTCTACCTATACCTCTGCTACAGAAATTTTACTGGGGTCTGCCTATACCTTTGCTACAGAAATGTTAGTGGGATCTGCCTATACTTCTGCTACAGAAATGTTACAGGGGTCTGTCTATACTGTTACTACAGAAATGTTACTGGGGTCTGCCTATACTTCTGCTACAGAACTTTTACTGGGGTCCGCCTATACCTTTGCTACAGAAATGTTACTGGGGTCTGCCTATACTTCTGCTACAGAAATGTTACAGGGGTCTGCCTATACTTTTACTAGAGAAATGTTAATGGGGTCTGCCTATACTTCTGCTACAGAAATGTTACTGGGGTCTGCCTATACCTTTACTACTAAAATATAACTGGGGTCTGCCTATACTTTTACTACAGAAATGTTACTGGGGTCTACCTATACCTCTGCTACAGAAATTTTACTGGGGTCTGCCTATACCTTTGCTACAGAAATGTTAGTGGGGTCTGCCTATACTTCTGCTACAGAAATGTTACAGGGGTCTGTCTATACTTCTGCTACAGAAATGTTACTGGGGTCTGCCTATACCTTTGCTACAGAAATGTTACTGGAGTCTTCCTATACTTCTGCTACAGAAATGTTACTGGAGTCTGCCTATACTTCTTCTGCTACAGAAATGTTACAGGGGTCTGTCTATACTGTTACTGTAGAAATGATACAGGGGTCTGTCTATACTTTTACTACAGAAATGTTACTGGGGTCTGTCTATACTGTTACTCCAGAAATGTTACTGGGGTCCGCCTATACTTCTGCTACAGAAATGTTACAGGGGTCTGCCTATACTGTTACTACAGAAATGTTACTGGGGTCTGCCTATACTTCTGCTACAGAAATGTTACAGGGGTCTGTCTATACGGTTACTACAGAAATTTTACTGGGGTCCACCTATACTTCTGCTACAGAAATGTTACAGGGCTCGGCCTATACTTTTACTCCAGAAATGTTACTGGGGTCTGCCTATACTTCTGTTACAGAAATGTTACTGGGGTCCGCCCATATCTTTGCTACAGAAATGTTACTGTTCTCTGTCTATACTTTTAATACAGAAATGTTACTGGGGTCTGCCTATACTTCTGCTACAGAAATGTTACAGGGGTCTATCTATACTGTTACTACAGAAATATTACTGGGGTCTGCCTAAACTTCTGCTACAGAAATGTTACAGGGGTCTGTCTATACTGTTACTGCAGAAATGATACAGGGGTCTGTCTATTCTTTTACTACAGAAATGTTACTGGGGTCTGTCTATACTGTTACTCCAGAAATGTTACTGGGGTCCGCCTATACTTCTGCTACAGAAATGTTACAGGGGTTTGCCTATACTGTTACTACAGAAATGTTACAGGGGTCTGTCTATACTGTTACTACAGAAATGATACAGGGGTCTGTCTATTCTTTTACTACAGAAATGTTACTGGGGTCTGTCTATACTGTTACTCCAGAAATGTTACTGGGGTCCGCCTATACTTCTGCTACAGAAATGTTACAGGGGTTTGCCTATACTTCTGCTACAGAAATGTTACAGGGGTCTGTCTATACTGTTACTCCAGAAATGTTACTGGGGTCCGCCTATACTTCTGCTACAGAAATATTACAGGGGTCTGCCTATACTGTTACTACAGAAATTTTACAGAGGTCTGTCTATACTGTTACTACAGAAATGTTACAGGGCTCGGCCTATACTTTTACTCCAGAAATGTTACTGGGGTCTGCCTATACTTCTGTTACAGAAATGTTACTGGGGTCCGCCCATATCTTTGCTACAGAAATGTTACTGTTCTCTGTCTATACTTTTAATACAGAAATGTTACTGGGGTCTGCCAATACTTCTGCTACAGAAATGTTACAGGGGTCTATCTATACTGTTACTACAGAAATATTACTGGGGTCTGCCTAAACTTCTGCTACAGAAATGTTACAGGGGTCTGTCTATACTGTTACTGCAGAAATGATACAGGGGTCTGTCTATTCTTTTACTACAGAAATGTTACTGGGGTCTGTCTATACTGTTACTCCAGAAATGTTACTGGGGTCCGCCTATACTTCTGCTACAGAAATGTTACAGGGGTTTGCCTATACTGTTACTACAGAAATGTTACAGGGGTCTGTCTATACTGTTACTACAGAAATGATACAGGGGTCTGTCTATTCTTTTACTACAGAAATGTTACTGGGGTCTGTCTATACTGTTACTCCAGAAATGTTACTGGGGTCCGCCTATACTTCTGCTACAGAAATATTACAGGGGTCTGCCTATACTGTTACTACAGAAATTTTACAGGGGTCTGTCTATACTGTTACTCCAGAAATGTTACTGGGGTCCGCCTATACTTCTGCTACAGAAATATTACAGGGGTCTGCCTATACTGTTACTACAGAAATTTTACTGGGGTCCGCCTATACTTCTGCTACAGAAATGTTACAGGGCTCGGCCTATACTTTTACTCCAGAAATGTTACTGGGGTCTGCCTATACTTCTGTTACAGAAATGTTACTGGGGTCCGCCCATATTTTTGCTACAGAAATGTTACTGTTCTCTGTCTATACTTTTAATACAGAAATGTTACTGGGGTCTGCCTATACTTCTGCTACAGAAATGTTACAGGGGTCTATCTATACTGTTACTACAGAAATATTACTGGGGTCTGCCTAAACTTCTGCTACAGAAATGTTACAGGGGTCTGCCTATACTTCTACTACAGAAATGTCACTGGGGTCTGCCTATACTACTGCCACAGAAATGTTACTGGGGTTCGCCTACAACTTTGCTACAGAAATGTTACCGGGGTCTGCCTATACTTCTGCTACAGAAATGTTACTGGGGTCTGTCTATAATTTTACTACAGAAATGTTACTGGGGTCTGCCTATACTTCTGCTACAGAAATGTTACAGGGGTCTCCCTATACTTTTACTACTGAAATGATAATGGGGTCTGCCTATACTTCTGCTACAGAAATGTTACTGGGGTCCGCCTATACCTTTACTACTGAAATGTTACTGGGGTCTGCTTATACTTTTACTACAGAAATGTTATTGGGGTCTGCTTATACTTCTGCTACAGAAATTTTACTGTAGTTCACCTATACCTTTGCTACAGAAATGCTACTGGGGTCTGTCTATACTGTTACTACAGAAATGTTACTGGGGTCTCCCTATACTTCTGCTACAGAAATGTTACTGGGGTCTGTCTATTCTTTTATTGCAGAAATGTTACTGGGGTCTGCCTATACTTCTGCTACAGAAATGTTACAGGGGTCTGCCTATCCTTTTTCTATAAAAATGTTAATTGGGGCTACCTATACTTCTGCTACAGAAATGATACTGGGGTCCGCCTATACCTGTGCTCCAGAAATGTTATTGGGGTCTACCTATACTTCTGCTACAGAACTTTTACTGGGGTCCGCCTATACCTTTGCTACAGAAATGTTACTGGGGTCTGCCTATACTTCTGCTACAGAAATGTTACTGGGGTCTGCCTATACCTTTACTACTAAAATATAACTGGGGTCTGCTTATACTTTTACTACAGAAATGTTACTGGGGTTTGCCTATACTTCTGCTACAGAAATTTTACTGGAGTCTGCCTATACCTTTGCTACAGAAATGTTAGTGGGGTCTGCCTATACTTCTGCTACAGATATGTCACAGGGGTCTGTCTATACTGTTACTACAGAAATGTTACTGGGGTCTGCCTATACTGCTGCTACAGAAAGGTTACTGGGGTCCGCCTATACCTTTCCTACAGAAATGTTACTGGAGTCTTCCTATACTACTGCTACAGAAATGTTACTGGAGTCTGCCTATACTTCTGCTAAAGAAATGTTACAGGGGTCTGTCTTTACTGTTACTGCAGAAATGTTACAGGGGTCTGTCTTTACTGTTACTGCAGAAATGTTACTAGTGTCTGTCTGTACTGTTACTACAGAAATGTTACTGGGGTCCGCCTATACTTCTGCTACAGAAATATTACAGGGGTCTGCCTATACTGTTACTACAGAAATGTTACTGGGGTCTGCCTATACTTCTGCTACAGAAATGTTACAGGGGTCTGTCTATACTGTTACTACAGAAATTTTACTGGGGTCCACCTATACTTCTGCTACAGAAATGTTACAGGGCTCGGCCTATACTTTTACTCCAGAAATGTTACTGGGGTCTGCCTATACTTCTGTTACAAAAATGTTACTGGGGTCCGCCTATACCTTTGCTAGAGAAATTTTACTGTTCTCTGTCTATACTTTTATTACAGAAATGTTACTGGGGTCTGCCTATACTTCTGCTACAGAAATGTTACAGGGGTCTATCTATACTGTTACTACAGAAATATTACTGGGGTCTGCCTAAACTTCTGCTACAGAAATGTTACAGGGGTCTGCCTACACTTCTGCAACAGAAATGTTATTGGGGTCTGCCTATACCTCTACTACAGAAATGTCACTGGGGTCTGCCTATACCACTGCCACAGAAATGTTACTGTGGTCCGCCTATACCTTTGGTACAGAAATGTTACCGGGGTCTGCCTATACTTCTGCTACAGAAATGTTACTGGGGTCTGTCTATAATTTTACTACAGAAATGTTACTGGGGTCTGCCTATACTTCTGCTACAGAAATGTTACAGGGGTCTCCCTATACTTTTACTACAGAAATGTTATTGGGGTCTGCTTATACTTCTGCTACAGAAATGTTACTGTAGTTCACCTATATCTTTGCTACAGAAATGCTACTGGGGTCTGCCTATACTTCAGCTACAGAAATGTTACTGGGGTCTGTCTATAGTGTTACTACAGAAATATTACTGGGGTCTCCCTATACTTCTGCTACAGAAATGTTACTGGGTTCTGTCTATTCTTTTATTGCAGAAATGTTACTGCGGTCTGCCTATACTTCTGCTACAGAAATGTTACAGGGGTCTGCCTGTCCTTTTACTACAAAAATGTTAATTGGGGCTGCCTATACTTCTGCTACAGAAATGATACTGGGGTCAGCCTATACCTGTGCTCCAGAAATGTTATTGGGGTCTGCCTATACTTCTGCTACAGAAATGATACAGGGGTCTGTGTATACTGTTACTACAGAAATGTTACTGGGATCTGCCTATACTTCTGCTACAAAAATTATACAGGGGTCTACCTATACTTTTACTACAGAAATGTTACTGGGGTCTGCCTTTACTTCTGCTACAGAACTTTTACTGGGGTCCGCCTATACCTTTGCTACAGAAATGTTACTGGGGTCTGCCTATACTTCTGCTACAGAAATGTTACAGGGGTCTGCCTATACTTTTACTAGAGAAATGTTAATGGTGTCTGCCCATACTTCTGCTACAGAAATGTTACTGGGGTCTCCCTATAGCTTTACTACTAAAATATAACTGGGGTCTGCCTATACTTTTACTACAGAAATGTTACTGGAGTCTGCCTATACTTCTGCTACAGAAATTTTACTGGGGTCTGCCTATACCTTTGCTACAGAACTTTTACTGGGGTCCGCCTATACCTTTGCTACAGAAATGTTACTGGGGTCTGCCTATACTTCTGCTACAGAAATGTTACAGGGGTCTGCCTATACTTTTACTAGAGAAATGTTAATGGGGTCTGCCTATACTTCTGCTACAGAAATGTTACTGGGGTCTCCCTATAGCTTTACTACTAAAATATAACTGGGGTCTGCCTATACTTTTACTACAGAAATGTTACTGGAGTCTGCCTATACTTCTGCTACAGAAATTTTACTGGGGTCTGCCTATACCTTTGCTACAGAAATGTTACTGGGGTCTGTCTATACGTCTGCTACAGAAATGTTACAGAGGTCTGCCTATACTTCTGCTACTGAAATGTTATCGGGGTCTACCTATCCTTTTACTACAGCAATGTTACTGGGGTCTACCTATACTTCTGCTACAGAAATGTTACAGGGGTCTGCCTATACTTCTGCTACAGAAATGTTACAGGGGTCAGCCTATACTTTTACAACAGAAATGTTACAGGGGCCTGTCTATACTGTTACTACAGAAATGTCACTGGGGTCCGCCTATACCTTTACTACAGAAATGTTACTGGGATCTGCCTATACTTCTGCTACAGAAATGTTACAGGGGTCAGCCTATACTTTTACAACAGAAATGTTACAGGGGCCTGTCTATACTGTTACTACAGAAATGTTACTTGTGTCTGCCTATACCTTTGCTACAGAAACGTTATTGGGGTCTGCCTATACTTCTGCTACAGAAATGTTACTGGGGTCTGCCTATACTTCTGCTACAGAAATGTTACAGGGGTCTACATCATTTTATAAATTTAATTAGGAATAGTTCTTTTTTTATTATATATATATAGATTTTTCACATGCAATCCTATACGTGAAAATTCTTAATCATTTAAATTCCAGTATGGTTACCACTTTTTATTATAAGGGATAATAACTATGTGATTTTGTTGTAATTTATTAATATTTTACAATTGTATTTGTAGATATTGTCTGATACAGTAGTTTTTTATAGTTTCTAATCAAACAAAGAAACACTATTATAACGCCAAGCGGGTTTAGTGTGGCGTGTCAGTGAGTGGGTTAAGCCGTGTCACATGATATTAACTGGCGACTAATAAAGTTAGATATAAAAAACATGACAAGCTATGTGTTTCACATTCCACCCAAATGTATAGATGTCACCCGCAGCCCACAGTGCTGCTATCACGCCCTTTCGGGAGGAGCAGCTCTGCTCCCTACACAGCTAATTAATCCTGGTAATTAAAGCCTGCTGTTGTAAGTAACTGTTTGTGTATAAATGTTCTTTTTGTTAAATAGTGTATTGAGCTTGATAAAGGCGGTATATGTCCACCGAAACGCATCGCTCTGTTATAATAATAAAAATCTTTAACCCCATGAGCGCAGTCAGCTGTCTTTTCCCCATTACAGGGGTCTACCTATACTTTTACTACAGAAATGTTACTGGGATCTGCCTATACTTCTGCTACAGAAATGTTACTGGGGTCTGCCTATACTTTTACTACAGAAATATTACTGGGGTCTGCCTATACTTCTGCTACAGAAATGATACTGGGGTCCACCTATAACTGTGCTACTGAAATGTTACTGGTGTTTGTTTGCCTATACTTCTGCTACAGAAATGTTACAGGGGTCTGCCTATACTTTTACTACAGAAATGGTACTGGGGTCTGCCTATACTTCTGCTACAGAAATGTTACAGGGGTCTGCCTATACTTTTACTACAGAAATGGTACTGGGGTCTGCCTATACTTCTGCTACAGAAATGTTACTGGGGTCTGCCTATACTTTTACTACATGAATATTACTGGGGTCTGCCTATACTTCTGCTACAGAAATGTTACAAGGGTCTGCCTATACTTCTACTACAGAAATTTTACTGGGGTCCGCCTATACCTTTGCTACAGAAATATTACTGGGGTCTGCCTATACTTCTGCTATAGAAATGTTATAGGAGTCTGCCTATACTTTTTCTACAGAAATGTTAATGGGGTCTGCCTATACTTCTGCTACAGAAATGTTACTGTGGTCCGCCTATACCTTTGCTACAGAAATGTACGGGGGTCTGCCTATACTTCTGCTACAGAAATGTTACAGGAGTCTGCCTACACTTTTTCTACAGAAATGTTAATGGGGTCTGCCTATACTTCTGCTACAGAAATGTTACTGGGTTCCGCCTATACCTGTGCTACTGAAATGTTACTGGTGGTTGTTTGCCTATACTTCTGCTACAGAAATGTTACAGGGGTGTGTCTATACTCTTACTACAGAAATCTTAATTTGGTCTGCCTATACTTCTGCTACAGAAATGTTACAGGGGTCTGTCTATACTTTTGCTACAGAAATGATACTGGGGTTTGTCTATACTGTTACTACAGAAATGTTTACTGGTGTCTGCCTATACTTTTGCTACAGAAATGATACTGGGGTTTGTCTAAACTGGTACTATAGAAATGTTACTGGGGTCTGCCTATACTTCTGCTACAGAAATGTTACTGGGGTCTGCCTATACTTCTGCTACAGAAATGTTACAAGGGTCTGCCTATACTTCTGCTACAGAAATTTTACTGGGGTCCGCCTATATCTTTGCTACAGAAATGTTACTGGGGTCTGCCTATACTTCTGCTACAGAAATGTTACAGGAGTCTGCCTATACTTTTTCTACAGAAATGTTAATGTGGTCTGCCTATACTTCTGCTACAGAAATGTTACTGGGGTCCGCCTATACCTGTGCTACTGAAATGTTACTGGTGGTTGTTTGCCTATACTTCTGCCACAGAAATGTTACAGGGGTCTGTCTATACTGTTACTACAGAAACGTTAATTTGGTCTGCCTATACTTCTGCTACAGAAATGTTACAGGGGTCTGTCTATACTGTTAGTACAGAAATGTTACTGGGGTCTGCCTATACTTTTGCTGCAGAAATCATACTGGGGTTTGTCTATACTGGTACTACAGAAATGTTACTGGGGTCTATCTATACGTTTGCTACAGAAATGTTACTGGGCTCTGCCTATACTTCTGCTACAGAAATGTTACAGGGGTCTTTCTATACTATGGGTGCACTAAGTCTTCCCATCGGGGTGTTTTACCGATGTGGCACAAATAAACTGACTGACTAGGGCAGAAATGTGGGCCGAGGCCATGGTCGTTGGCGGGGTAAAACTCTCCCATGGTTGGGCACTCTGATTTCTTCCTGTGTAATACCATCTTTGTGCACTGACAGCATAGACGAGCCCAAGGAACTTAAAGACTTCCCCTTGTAGTGTTGAGCTATCTGTGTGGGGACACATGGATTTCCCATTGCTATGTAACTCAGGGCACCTTGAACACACATGGTGGAGGCTGGGACTCAGCCTGACCCAGGACCCGCTCACATACTTCCCCCACAGACTATAGCGGGTCCTGGTCATGGTTTCTTAGCCTTGTAATGCCACCTCCTCCAGCTTGGGGTCATGGGAGCAGCACTGGGCAACATGTATTTTCTCTCGTGTTACCACAGTTATCCGCGCCACTGGTTTGGGCCAAATAAGAGGAGCGTTACTGCATTCATGAGGGGTTCACAGCTGTACTAGCATCAGAGTCCGCTTCATGCCCGCGATTGCTAAGGGTGTGGGCAGAGGCGTATGTCCTGGGGGAAATGCAACTGCGCCATGTTGGTCCTGTGGAACTTCTTCCTGGTTAATGCAGTCTTTGGAGCGGTGAAAGCAAATGTAACTGATTTAATGAGACCTTCACAGCTATACTAGCATCAGAGTCTGCTTCATGCCTGCGATTGCTGAGGGTGTGGGCAGAGGCCTATGTCCTGGGGACAAAGCAACTGCGCCAGGTTGGGCCTGTGGAACGTCAGAGGTCTGGATCACGACCCAAATACTTGTCCAAATAAGTTATATAGTCCAGGCAGCATGAGATGAATAAAAATAAACTCTTTATTCCTCCATAAAAATAACCAGCAACGTTTCGACCCGTAAAAAAGGGTCTTTATCAAGCTTGATATATAACTTATTCCATATACACACGACTCCTGTAACCAATCTCACAGGCCACAGCAGTGTAGAGTTACATATCTTTGAGACCAGTGATCGGCTGAGGCGGTGATGTTCCGTATGCACATTTGACGACTGTAGCCAATGTAAACAGGAGTGGTGGTGCTGGACCCACAGGGAATTAGAGTAGTGAACATGACGGTCTTATTTTTTAATTTTATTGCAAAACATATGGATTCTTGAAATGGAGGAATAGATTTGACAAATAAAACATGACGCCAGGACTTAAGAGTAAAAGAAACTATTCCTGAGAATGGAAAATCATAACAAGGGGCGAGAAGACATAAAGACTGGACAAAAACGTGTTGAAATCCCAATTAATAAAATACACATCTAAAGTCCACAACAAAATAAGATACAGAAATGGTACCATGTTTCCCCCAAAATAGGATACTGTCTTATATTAATTTTTGACTCAAAAAAGGCACAGTGTTTTATTTTCAGGAGGGGTGTGTCTTATCCTTACGCAGCCACCGGAATATGTGTGTCTCGTGCTGGTCCCCACATTGCTGCAGTCCTCAGCACTGACAGGATTCTCTTCTCCTGGTAACGGGGTTTTAATTACCCCGCCTCCGGTGAGCGCTGTGATTGGATCGAGGGCCAGCCAATCAAAGCCGATGCTTGATGAACCAAACACAGCCCTTCAGTGATGTCATTCAATGAAAGGCTGTGAATGATTGAGTGCTGGCTTTGATTGGCTGATGCTCGATCCAATCACAGCGCTTTTTTAACGGAGGGCAGGGTGTTCAAAGCCTTGTCACCACAAGAGAATCCTATCGGCACTGAGAACTGCAGGCTGCCACAGCGCGGGAGACCAGCGTGAGGGACACAGATGCCGGTGGCTAGGTGGGTATTCTTTTTTTTAAACCTAGTGTAGCTAGGGCTTATTTTCAGGGGGGCTTATATTTCAAGGCCTCCTCCACCCCACCTCACCCTGAAAACAAGGGTAGGGCTTATTATCAGGGCAGGGTTTATTTTGGGGAAAATGATATATTGTCCACCGATTGGTATCAGAGAGCAAAATTAAAGCAGAAATACGAGGATAAAAAAAGAAAAGGGGGCAAAATAGGGGGAGAAGGGAGTGGAAAGAGAACAGGTGAAAGAAAAGGAGATGAAAAGGAAGCATAGACAAAACAACGATTAGTTTCTAGGTGAAAAAGGATCAGAAGAATGAATGACAACATAAGGGACGGATATTCCTAAGAGTTTTTATAACACAACCAATAGTACCAGGTAAGTATAAACTTATTTTGACATCCCCGAAGATGGCCCGTTAGGTTCTCTATTCCTTTCACCTTTTGGATTTTTTTGAACCAGATGCGTATAGAAGATGGAGTCACTTGTCTCCCTACAGCTGGGATATATTTGCGGGTCGCAATGATCATAGTAACATAGTATGCAAGGCCGAATAAAACATTTGTGCATCCAGTTCAGCCTATTACGCCTCAATGTTGATCTAGAGGAAGGCAAAAACCCAACGAGGTAGAAGCCAATCCTCTCCATTTAAAGGGGTTGTCCCGCAAGAGCAAGTGCAGTTATACACTTCTGTATGGCCATATTAATGCACTTTGTAATATACATCGTGCATTAAATATTGGCCATACAGAAGTTATATACTTACCCCCTCCCGATGTTGGTGTCCCCGTCTCCATGGCGATGAACAAACTTCTTCTCTGGTCGCAGGAACAGTCCCGCTTGCTCACAGAGGATTTTTCTCCTAGATGGTCCGGGCTCACGAGCTGAGTCCTGGCTCCTTCCCCTTCTCTGTATCATCGCGTAGCTCCGCCCCCGTCACATAGTGCCGATCAGCTATTGAGGTGGCTGGAATCGGCAGTGGAGCGCAGACAGCAGAAGAACATCCACGGTGCACCATGGGAGAAGACCCGTGGTGCACTGTGGGAGAAGACCAGCGGCAGCCATCTTGGACAGAAGATTTTTTAAAGTTGCTGAATGGGGATTCAGGTAAGGGAATTTTTTTTTTTTTTAATAACACATGTCAGCGGTTTTCTCTTGCAGGTACTGGGGGACTGGGCAAAAAATTTTTTTATATCTTTCGGCGCGGGACAAACCCTTTGAGGGAAAAAGATATTTCCCGACTTCAATCTGGCAATCAGAATAATTCCCCTTTCGAAATTATTAATGAGTGTAACAGGATGGCAAATTATCAACCTCATAACAGAGAGAGGAATCTTGCACAGATAGAGAAGGAAAATATTTATTTTTAACCATTGCCTAACCTCCGGCAATTCTATTGAAGAATAGCAGATTAGGCTTTAAGAGTACAAAAGGGTCTTGTCAAAATAAATGAGCAGCAAGACAAGACCAGCACATCTTGAAGTAGGTACTTTTCTGTCTTCCAGCAGATACTGACATATTGTTTTTGGAAATTCTTGATGGCTTAAGTTACCATTGTAAAAATACATTTTTGGATCATTTTCCAATGAGAATGGGCTTTTAATGCTTTTTCTTACCCAAGCTGAAATAGTGTGGCACAGTGTTGGCTTGAGCTCTATGCCAATCATTCAGTGGGAATTGAGGATCAAGGTCTTCTTCCATTTCAACATTTTTTATGCTTTTTATTTTTTGAAGGATAGATAAAAAGGAGTCATAGTAGGAATAATAGATGCCCTCTTGAAGATGTTAAGACACTGAATATCAGATAAAAGCAGATTTGGGAAAGATGGGAGTAGTAGTTTCACTTTTATGCATAATATGACAAATTCTTAAAGTCTTGTAAAACTCAGTGTTGGAAATATTATGATGCAAGTTCAACCGAATTATTATCTGTTAGAAGCTCCTCTATAGAAATAATAGTAGCATCTTCCATGACAAAAGGCCAATTCTGGGCAAATAGGAGTTAGGAAATTGTAGAGGCAGGACGTATGTGGCCGTCAACAGGGAAATCAATAAAATTATGGCTGTTGAAATATACATATGTAACAAAACAACAAAAGAGGAAAAAAAAAGAAAAACTGTCCCATCATTAAAAATGGTTTTCCATCCTAAAACAATAGGCAATTCATTCTCAGGGTAGAGATTTTTGGAGCAAGACTTTTATTTGGGTTATTCCATTAATAAAGAACTTCACTGCTCCCTTTTTTGTAGCTTGATGAAGGAGACTGCCCTACTTATTGGTGTATGGAGAGCTTTTCAAGGTTATATAGCCTAGATAAGACATATCATTAAGCGTTTTAGGGAGACACATTCACAATCATACTTGATTTGACATCTATGATCAAGTTCTCTCATTGTAATATTGGATTGTTATTCTTAAAGATAGACCATCAATAGTGATCAGCAGAGGTCCGCTGCTCAGGACCCCCAACAGGAAGCAAATATCTCTGTATATTTGGCAATGGCCAAGCATGGTATTGCAGGCACAACTCCCATTAACTTCTATTCATTATCAAGGATTGGTCTTTATGGATTATGTTACCTGCTTTCCTCTTTTACTATAGATTTGCTATACTTTTATTATCTTCATTATTGGCCCACGTGGTTCATGATATCAGATGGACTATATTGAAGGCTTTTTCTTCATTATTCTTTATTACACGATAATCTAAAACGACTGCATTTTTCATCCATCATGCTTATTAGAGATGAGCGAACGTACTCGGTAAAGCACTACTCGTCCGAGTAATGTGCTTTATCCGAGTACGTCCCCGCTCGTCCTGAAAGATTCGGGGTGCGCTGCGGAGTGGGGAGCTGCAGGGGAGAGCGGGGAAGAACGGAGGGGAGATCTTTCTCTCCTTCTCTCCCGCCCGCTCTCCCCTGCTCCCCGCCGCAACTCACCTGTCAGCTGCGGCGGCTCCCGAATCTTTCAGGACGAGCGGGGACGTACTCGGATAAAGCACATTACTCGGACGAGTAGTGCTTTACCGAGTACGTTCGCTCATCTCTAATGCTTATGATCATGTTATATCTACATTTGCTAAATATGTGACAGCCACATGAATTGTGTATACGTACTTAGATGTCTACATCGATATTGTGTAATATGCAAATGGACGTATCATTTGTCCTGTCATTGGCTGGCTTGCAAGAGTCACACGACCTGTTAATTCAGAAAAGTAGAGGTCTTTAGTAAGCACCACTAGGCCCATATCATGTGGCCTCATTAACTGTAGGTTTAATTTTTTTCACGTGTTTCTGTGGCACCATAGTTTATTATTTATATAGCAGTTGTAATAGCTATGATGCATAAGCTTTCCCTGTTGTCTACAATTTTGATCTAATGTAATAAAGGATTGATTTTAGTTGCTGGCTCTAGGTCCACGTTTGTCATTTTTGAAAGTAAAGGCTGCGCTTCTTTTCTTACTTACCACAATATATTTTCGTATGGATCCCGGTCACAGTAGACCTGCAGTAACTATAATTTAGGATGTTTGATAGATCAAAGCTATTCCACAAATTAACTCTCTTACTGAGTGTTCAATGTCTCTGAATGCCCTGATATATTAAAACTCTGTCTTCACATTCCCCACATTCCAAATAAGTATAATATGTCTAATGAGTTTTCAAAACTTGATTTCTTTGTAAAATATGCTCCACATCTAGAATATCAAAAAGGCTTCCCCTCCCTGTGGTGACGTCTCTGATGTTTAATAAGATCTAATCTCCGCACATAACCTTTCCCACATTCTGAACACGAAAATGGCTTCTCCCCTGTGTGGGTTCTCTTATGGTTAACAAGAGTTGATTTAACTGTAAAGCATTTCCCACATTCTGGACATGCATACGGCTTCTCTCCTGTGTGACTTCTTTGATGCTCCCTATATTTGACATTAGTAGTGAAGCTTTTCCCACATTCTGAGCATGAAATTTCTCCTGTGTGAATTCTCTGATGTTTGACAAGATCCGATTTTTCTATAAAACATTTCCCACATTCTGAACACAAATATGGCCTCTCTCCTGTGTGAATTCTGATATGTCTAACAAGATCTGATTTACGTGTAAAACTTTTCTCGCATTCGGAACATGAACACAGATTTTCTCTTGTGTGAGTTGTGTCATGTCTACGAAGATCTGATTTATGTGCAAAGCATTTCCCACATTCTGAACATGAAAATGGTTTCTCTCCTGTGTGACTTATCTGATGTTTAACAAGACGTGGTTTAGTTGCAAAACATTTCCCACATTCTGAACATGAAAATGGCTTCTCTCCTCTATGATCTCTCTTATGTCTAGCAAGTTCTGAGTTATCTGCAAAACGTTTCCCACATCTTGAACACAAGTACGGCTTCTCTCCTGTGTGAATTCTGATATGTCTTACAAGATCTGATTTACTTGTAAAACCTTTCCCACATTCTGAACATGAAACTAGATTTTCTCCTGTGTGAATTCTCTGATGTTTAACAAGACGTGGCTTAGTTGCAAAACATTTCCCACATTGTGAACATGAATACAGTTTCTCTCCTGTGTGACTGATTCTTTTTCTAAAACCTGAGTTGCTTGTAAGCGGTTTTCCACATTCACGAAACATTTTCTGACCTGTATTTGTAGTAAAATTATGTGATTGGTCAGGAGAAGGTTCCTTGTGATTAGAGGGATCATAGGATAAATTTGTACTTTCAAGTTTTGGATAAACAATACTGGTAATAACGTTTTCTTCTGAAGAGTGATACATGATATTTTCATCTTCTGTTTTACAATTTAGTGATGACATAAATTTTCCATCAGAGTCCATATTAGCATCATGTGATAGATCTGTCCTATCAAGTTCTGGATGTACGTTAAGCATAATGGGGTTTTCCTCTGAAGAGTGCTGAACAAGGTCTTCATCTTCTACTTTACAATTTAGCGATGAAATTAAATTTCCATCAAAGTTCTTATTGGGATCATATGATATATGTGTCCCATCAAGTTCTGGATGAACATTAAGTGTAATGGGATTTTCTCCTAAAGAGCGCTGCACAATATCTTCTACTTCTTCTTTATAATTTAGTGATGACATGACGTTTCCATCAGAGTTCCTATTGGGATCATATGATAGATCTGTACTGTCGAGTTCTGGATGTACATGGAAGTTAATGAGGTTTTCTCCTAAAAAGTGCGGCATGATATCTTCTTCTTTTACTTTATAATTTAGCAATGACATGAAGTTTCCATCAGAATTCTCACTAGGATTATCTGTTAGGATTAAAATTTGATATTGTAATTTCTTTTTCAAACTACAAATGTGGACAAATTTATAACTGTCCTATTAGGCTGACAAAACAGAGTACCTCCACTTTACCTGGCCACAGGCTTCCTCTAGGTGCTAGCTGAACCTCACAGGACAGAACACCTATACAACAAAAGACAGACCAGGACTGGGAGGAATAAAGAGACAGGAGGAGAGACAGGTTGCGAGAAAACACAGAGGCACAGGTGAAGGCAATAGACAAATGGATGCAAGAAAGGACAGAATGACAAAGCGCAGGACACAGAATGCAAACAGGATAACTTGAACAAACAGGTTCTAAGCTGGAAGCCAGAGAGCAGGTCTGAAACAACATCAACTCTGCAGCACTGATGTGGAGTCCCAGCACAGCTATATAGGAAGGAGATTGGCAAAGAGCCTACAGCTGAGCAGAGAAGCCATAGAGTAATTAACCATAGCAGGTCTGGAAGTAGGTAAGAAAGCTGAGGTTACAGGAAGAGTAGAATGACGCCCATATCTGCCAGCACCAGGGAGAGGGAAGTTAGTCTGAACAGAGGATCTAATAGTTATGAATGTCCATTTATTATACCAAATCTTAATGCCTTCACACAACATTATCAATGTTCATTATTAATATTGTATGTTAGGCTAAGGGCCATACTTCCTTTTCAGACTCATGGCTTTCACAGCCTGGCAGCAGGAGCTCACTATCTCACTAAAGTGGATCAGAAAATGAGCTGCAAAAGACACCGCATTCAGGAACACAGGCATTTTTATGACCTGCAGACACACCTACACAGGTGTCTACTGACTACAGAGCAGAAATAATCATTTTTCTGCTAGAGTTATCCGCATACAATCTGCCCTTAAGTCCCTAAACGGCAGTTTCCAGTACTACATTACTACACCAGCCTAAAAGTATTTAATTCTTGTTCAAAACACATTTTTAGAGAGAAAAAAAAGGCTGCAGGGACTCAAAAAGATTTTACTTTAAACTAAACTCAGAAGTGAATTTAAAATGAATTGGAATATAATATTCTGAAATAATGATAAAGAACAAGATTTGTTTGAGTCTACAAACTCTCCCAAAATAATTCTTGCCTATTTTGAAAGTCTGTACACCAAGTAGAAAATGTAAATAAAAGGACCCCTTAAAAAGAATCCCACCCTTAAAGATTGATTAGTAAGGAATGAACGATCTAGTCTAAAAATGTTTTATAAACACATAAAAAAAAAAGAATAAAATGAACTACCTAAAGAGAATCCCCTTACGCACTACCTCTTTGGCTTCCCCTATACATTAGATAAAATGAATAACTTAAAAAATGTGTGGTAAGTCTTGAAACAGCTCTCTGGTTGACATGGTCACATCAAGCACTAAAACCATGTACCCCTCCTCCTCACATGCTTGCTGCAAACACAGCATCTTTTTGGAAAATATTTTTGCTAGCAGTTGCAGGGATAGGCTAAAGGAAGCAGCACTCTGAAAGCCTATCGACATCCTTAGACTTGAAGGATTGTCCAGGTGCCTTGGTCTTAAACAGGAGTTGTTCTTTTAACTGAGTCTGGAACTAAAGGAAAATTGGTCTGGTTGGCATTTTTTTTTCTTCCCTACATGTTTTAAACTAAGAACAAACTGTTCAAAATGTGTAGGCAACATGGAGCTTTATGTCACCATGGAGTTCACCTGCACAGTGGTGGTATATAAACATCATTTCTTAGTTACCACTAAAAATGTTGCTTATGTCAAGTTCATATAAGTCAGGTAGAGAGTGGAGTCAGGAAAAGTGTGTCCACTTAACCTGTCTAAACACATTGGTCAAGTAAACAGTCAAGTAGTTGAGCAAGTAGTGGGCGAGTCAAGTGGTAGAATGAGTAAAGTAGCTTGACCATTGACCCTTCACCACTCTACAATGAACTCAACTGCCACGATCCGTTATGTAAATGACTAATATAAATACTTACAGGAAAATGGGACGGCGAGTCGAGTACCGACCGTAGTTACTGGACTCAGTTACTTGACTAATGTAAATTAAGCTTTATACTCAACCTGCGTTAGTGAAAAGCCTTAATGTAGGTCACATTGGGTAACAAGCTCTACACATATCAGAATAAGGCACTAGGTTTAGGTTTGTTGTGTAAAAAAAGAAAGGGTTCTTTGAGAAGAGCCTAAATTGGAGAGCTCCTATATTACATGCCATATTCCACAAATGTGTATGCGCTTTACATTGTAGCACTAAGGCCTTTACATGACCGTTATTGCTTCCCTGTGCCCACAGTAAAGGGCAACAAGACCGTTGGAAAAAATAATGTCAATAGTATATCTGTATCTTCTTACCTTGTGATATCGGAGGCTGGTGGTTCTCAATCATGATGTCATTGTAGAGATCCTTGTGTTCTTCTAAATACTCCCACTCCTCCATTGAAAAATGGACAGTGACATCCTGACACCTTATAGGAACCTGACAACACAATGATACTGTCATTACCCAGACACCTCTAGTGCTGTTACTGTATAATTTCCCAATATTCCCAGCAGTGTCACCTCTCCAGTCAGCAGCTCAATGATCTTGTTGGTGAGTTCTAGGATCTTCTGCTCATGTATCGGTAAGTGAGGAGGAGCCTCTGTGATGGGGCTCTGGCTCCTGCTCAGTCTTCCTGACTTATCGAGATGCCTGTTGGGAGTCGCACCGTCAGTCAATGTCTTCTTCACCATTGTGTAATTCTGGGTATGGAGGGAGACATGTAGATAATTGAAGTAGAAAGTGAGAGATTGTGATCTAGTGATACATCTGGCAGCCAAGCGTGCATATTGCAACTCCAATCATTTCAATAAGACTGCTTGAGATAGCAGAGTACAAAGTGCATGGTTATCTCAGGTAGCCCCCTCTCCACTGATCAGGCTTTTATCACCTATCTTTTAGTACTCACAAACCCCCACCTTGATTACCCACCAACAGGGTACTAGAGTCTCCATTGAAGAGTCCAGTTTTCTGCAATAAATTATACTTTTGCTCTGATATTGTCATCGCTTACTCATATCAATGTTACAATCACACAAAGTTTCAGCAGAGCTATGATCCATTTTTGGATGCAGCCCTGCAGCCATTTAGGGCTTGCAGTGAGGATCAAGGAGGGTGGTTACCCAGTAATGATCTGATGTTTTGATGTGGACTATATGCTTTGGTCCTTCTGCAAGCACTGCAGCATAAAAGCACTCATGCGTCAAAGTGCTTAAAGGTTGATGGCTCACATCCCCCTGCCTGCTTCTGGACTTATATTACCCCCTCCTTTTCCTCCTCTAAACTTCTCCCTTTGGTGGGAAAACATATTGGAGAAGTCGCCCCCTTTCTTGGTTAAGGCCAACTTCAAAGTGATGTTGAGTAATGGCACAAAGACAGTTGGTATCACTTCCTCCTCCTCGACAACAACACATCATTGTTCCTGAGGCTGTGTAGCATTTGTTCCAGCAGGCAGGCAAGAAGGATGGTTATACTGATCAGTGTATCATCACAACTAACCATTTTAGTCACTTCCTCAGAGACACGTCTTTGATCTGTAGACACTCCACATGCATCAAATGACCGACCTCCATACAGCATATATATGGCATACATCATCTGTTGCTGGCTTAGACTTTGCAACATGGAATTTCACTATGCAGGCAGGTCACAGATGAGATGATTAGGTGGCAGCCTGGACTGTTGCTGCAACTCTGCCAGGTGAAAAACGGCATAGTGTGAATGCTGAAAGCGTGTGCACAGTCTCCTGGCCTTTTCTAGCACTGGATGTATAATTGGGTAATGGTTAAGCGCTGCAATACCAGGTTCATCACATGAGGCGAGCAAGGTAAATGTGTGAGATTGCTAAGGCGAAGGACTACCAGCAGGTTGGACTCACTGTCACACACAACCTAGCCATAAGTTTTTAGATCAGCATTTCGGTATTTACCATGTGCACCGCTGTATAAAGGCTGGATTTTCTGCCAATGTGGAAGGTGTTGAAAGGTGGTATGAAGAGATGGAGAAAGTGAAGGAGGCATAGGAGGAAGGTCAGGAGGGGACAGACAAGGATGAATGTCCCACAACTCTCGGGAGTACCATGAAATGTGGACCACCCCTTTCGGCTTCATGCCCCACCTGTAGGACAATGACCCAGTGTGCTGTTAAGGATATGTAACACCACTGGCCATGCATGCTGCTCAGGTGAACCCCATCACTGACAGCGTTCTTCAATGCTAGGAATTGTTATCATTCACCTGGGGTTGCAGGGCAGGGATGTTTTTTTGGGCAAATAAATGGTGGTTGTGCGTCTGGTACTGTTGGTTAGCATGGAGCATTTCATTGCTGAAGGCATCTGTGTCCATTAGCCTGAAGGACAGCATTTCCATTACAAGCAACTGTGCAATGCTTGGATTCAGGCTCTGTTCTCATGGATAGTTGGGGCTGTGGGATAGAGGGATGGCTGCTGACCTGGAACACTCTGGAACATGGGGTAGATGTCAATGTCAGTGAAGATGATGATGGCCATTCAACTTCTGCTCTCCGATCCCCACTCTTGGCTGTAGCCTGATCAACAATGGCATAGGAGAGGCCTGAAGTAGCCATGTTACTGCCCCTACACAAAACTGCCTCTCTGTGCTCAGAGGCTACTGCATGAACAGGGAGGGACACGGAGGAAGGGACCACTAAAGAACATAGGACTAGAGACCAGGATGAGGCTGACTCTTTACCCTCTGGAACAGGTGGGCTCTCCAAGGCAGTGTGGGTGGTAGCAGTTCATGTGGTTGTTCATACGAGTTGTGCTGAGATTCTTTTACATTCTTGCCATGTTTTAAATGCTTACCGCAGATCTTACAGATGACCACTCTCTTGTCATCAGCTGCGGTTTCAAAGACACATTTGGTGCAATCATCAAGACACCCTGGCTGCTGATTGGCTGCACACTGACCTCTGAAGCAGGCATTATGGGAAATTCAATTTTCCCATGATTTATTTCAAGAATTGTTTAAACCTTGTTTGATTTTGCAAAAATCGGGATGATTTTACCACCTAGTCGATCAAGATGAGCAACACTACTTCTAGGTGCTTGGTTTCTTTGACAGCCAGTGTATTTGGTGAAGAAAAACATGAGAAGCAATGTCAGAAAATATTACTTTACTGAAAGAGTAGTATATGCTGGAAAGAAACTTCAAGCAAAAGTGGTTGGGAAATCAACAGTAAGTGATAGTAAATCTACCTGGATAAAATATATATCTATACTAACAAAAAATTGAAATAATATAAGAGCAGGCTAGATGGACCATGGGCGCTCCTCCTGTCATCAGTCTTCTATGTGTCTGTATAGATGTCAAAATTAGTGACAAAATTTCAATTCTCGAGGCCAAACTCCGGCTGGGTGATTCTTTTAATTCCTTTCCTCCTCATTACAAGGAGCCTACTTACCATTCTCATCACTCCTACAACATTACTATTAGCTCATTGGTTCCTACCATACAGAACTGACCATATTGGTGGCCAATCTTCACATTTTCTGCTGTCCAGTTCTTTTGTTCTCCCTCACTTGGAAGGTCTGGAAGTCGTTATACAGGACACTGGATTGTTCCTATTACTTCCTATAATGGATTTTCTCTTCCCTTCGTCTGACTTGTTACATAATACAATAAAGATCATAGAAATACAGAAAAGCTTACCTCTCCGGTCAGCAGGTAGATGATCTCCATGGTGAAGTTTAATATTCTTATGGTAACATCATTTCTTTCTTCATCCATCTTTGGTGGGTCATTCAGGAGAAGGACTGCTTTGGATGAGAATACGAGAGAACTGGATAAACAGGAGGGTTCTGGTACTGCCGGCAGTTCGCTGTGCTACGCTGTTTACGCAATTCCTTTTCACTTCTATAAAAGTTAAAGAAAGGGTGTATAACAGCCAATTTAGGTGATTTGGTAATCTCAGGCAGTGGTGGTAAGCCAGAATAAGTAGACCGAGAGTGAGCTGCCCGTCACAGAGCGGGTGTCCACATACTTGGCCCAAAGAGCAACTATCCCTAAATTAATAGGGAGAGAGTCAGGGAAGGGACACGTAGGTGGAAACCTTGGTGATAACCAGTATACAAGGAAAAAAGACCCCGCACTACTGTGCTCATGAGATAGTATAGGTGAAGTAAAGAGGCACACTTACTTCGTAGAGGAGCCCTACTGAAAATAACTGGGTTGCCCTAAATCCAAGGACGTCTTTAAAAAGAAGATCCTGGTAGTCTTCAATTATTTATTGACAGGCATAGGCAACAATGGGAGGAATCAGTAGGGTGCAACGCATTTTGGATCTGCAAGCTCCTTTTTCAAGCACAAAACTGGAAATTCGTTACTGATTAGTTGCTGCCTACTTCACCTATAACATCTCATGAGCACAGTAGCGCTGGGTCTTTTTTCCTTGTATGCTGCAAACAAACATAGTCTGCACATGTGAATGGATACCAAAGATGCCAGCCACAGATAGGTGTGCCACACTATACAAGAGTGCGACCCTACTGGCAATGCAGTGGATTGCCCTGTATCACCACAGTCGGTCACACTGGCTCTCTGCATTCCACTAGGGTCTACGGCAATTGAGCCTGGCCTGCAGTCTATCAGGTGTTGTATTATTAGCTTCCTTTTCAAGCTATAAGGTTATAGCTTAAAGTCATAAAGGCTATAGGCAAAAACATAAAAGCTATAGGCAAAGCCATTAAAGCTTCAGGCAGAGCCATAAGGTTATCACTGGTCAACACTGAAATTGTTACTGACTTAAAAAGGTCCTAATCTGGAGTATCTTGGTGCGCTGAACACAAATATGACCATGAATTTTTTTTAGTGGATCTTGTTTTGAAGATATTTCATATAGTTCATTTTCTGGGTTTCACCGTGTAAATTTATCCTGTAGGACTGTAACAACATCCTTACAGTTTGAGTCAGACAGCAGCCGTGTGCTTACAGGACCTGTGATATCACCATCATGTGATCAGCCTCTGCCTCTGAGCTCATTACGTCACACCTAATCCCCACTATAACCAGTAAACCATGTTAACTCCCACAGTACCAGTGTACATATCAACACTTAATCACTATGGGCCTTGTGTGGCGCAGAGTGACAGCAGAATGCAGTCCTAAGTTCTAACTCACGACCTGAAGGATGCGGTTCAATCCCCAGATGGTTCAGCTCAAGGTTGACTCAGCCATCCATCCTTCCGAGGCCAGTAAAATGAGTACCCAGAATGCCAAATCCTCAGCAGACTGCTGCCAAACGTGCGCATTGGCTCTCTGCTAGTGTTTCATATAGTATGTGAACACTTGTGGCGAGACACCGCGCCTGCAGGCTGCCAACGATTCGACATTCCCTGCTAGGCAGTGAATACTATGTCACTAGTGAAGTAGCGTACAGTGACCTGCAGGAAGCAGAATGCCGCAAATGTTTGTTATGTCACAGGAAGGAGAGGATCCGTCCGGCTTGCAGTGAGGTGACCCGGGTACTGGAGGAGCAGGGGAGGAATAGGTAAGTATTGATTTAAAAAAAAATGCTAGAGCTCCTTTGAGGCAACATTCAATCTCTTATACAGGGTAATTCTTTCAGAAAGCGCTCATTTCTTCCCGCAGCCCCTCTGCTCCTATCAGTGGTGACCGCCCAGAGGAGTGCACACCTGACATCTACCTGATTATGAAAGCACCACAAACCTCCAGGCCAGGTACAACAACCCAGGGAGTACCCCACCACCACTGAAGGGTTCCCCCACAACCACAGGAGAAGTATCCCACGAGGTAGAGAAAGGGACTTCCCTCCAAAACCTCCAGGCAAGATGTAACAACCGAGAGAGTAGACCACCACCACTGAAGGGTTCCCCCACAACTTGGGAGAAGTTTCCCTTATCTCCATAGCCAGGGGAGCACAGCATCCATGGCAGGAGACGAGAGGATGATTGAGGCTGACCTAGGGCTGCAAGTGGAGACTTACATCGGGGACAGGTAACCTCTCATGCCATAGAACTTTGGGAGGGAGGCCCTACAGTCCGCCACCTTTAGAGTTCTTGAAGAATCCGTGAAAAAGCAGAGGAAGCTAAGCAGCAGCTACCCCCTCTAACCTGCCCTATGGACAGCAGACAGGACCCAAGGAGGTTAAGGGTGTGCCCGCCTTTACAGAGATCTGGGAGGTTCTCATTTCCTGTCCGGATGGGAGACGGTCTCTCACTGGTGTGGTCTTGGGCTTAAGGGAAATGATAATGTTCAGTGTTCATATATAGAAAATAAGGACTCATTCACATCTGCGCCCTGCTTCTGTTCCAATTTCTATTCTGGGAGATAAAGAATGGAAGTACGAGAAGTGTCAAATGGACCCGTATGGACCACATTGATTTTAATGGGGTCCGAACAGCGTTTTCCAGTCAAGATAAGTGCGGCTTGTTTCCCTATTTCATGTAAGATTTTATACTGCAGGTTCAGAACTATGCCTACAGCGTAAATGTGAATACAAGCTAAGGGCGCATTCAGACAACCGTATATCAGCTGGGTTTTCACGCCCAGCCGATATACGGCGTCCTTCTCTGCAGGGCGAGGAAGCTGGAAGAGGCGGGAGCAGTGCTCTGAGCTCCCGCCACCTCTCCACCCCCTCCGTGCCCCTCGCCACTGTTAGTAATGGGAGGGGGGTACAGGGCGGAGCTACGCCAGGGAACTTAACTCCACCCTTGTCCCGCCCCCTTCCATTGCAAATAGTGGCGAGGGGCAGAGAGGGGGTGGAGAGGAGGCGGGAGCTCAGTGCACTGCTCCCGTCTCTTCCAGCTTCCTCGCCCTGCAGAGAGGGACACCGTATATCGGCTGGGTGTGAAAACCCAGCTGATATACGGTCGTCTGAATGCGCCCTCTGGGTATTTTTTTTCAGTCCTGAAAAATCATGCAAATTTTTTGTGCAGTTTTCACACAATTCTTTTACATTTTTGTGAATATTTTCACATGATTTTCATATGTTTAGCATCAGATTTTTACGGACATTAATAAAATAATGCATGATGGACTAAATGATGTAAAAATGTCTCTCTCACCAAAAATGCAGCCTCCCACTGAATTAGTACTTTCACACATTGGAAGTCAATTTTCTCCTAATTGCACATGTTAAATGGGTGTTTCCAGACTGTTGGCTAACTCTGTATATATAAAGGACAGGAGAAGTGGTACTGTGCTAGAATATATATATATATATTATACACATATACATACACACATACATACATATATACACACACACACACACACACACACAAATCTATATATATATATATATATATATATATATATATATATATATATATATATATATATATATACACACACACACACATATATATATATATATATATATATATATATATACATACATATATATATATATATATACACATATATATACATACATACATACATACATACATACACACACACACACACACACATATACATATACAGCGCTGTGCAAAAGTTTTCGACCGCTGTGGAAAAAATGCTTTAAAGTAAGGCCGACTGCACACGGGCGGAAATCCTGCGGCGGGATTATCCGCGGGATTTCCGCCACTAAAAGCCTGCATAGGAGTGCATTACAATACGCACTCCTATGCAGACGGCTGCGGTTTGGCCGTGCGAAATGTCACACGGCAAACAAACCGCTGCATGTCCTATTTCTGTGCGGGGCTCGCAGAGCCTCGCACAGAAACGTCACTCACCCGGCCGCCGGCTCCGGTCTGCGCATGCGCCGGCTGCCCAGCAGCCGGCACATGAAAGAGCCGGGGCCGCCAGGCGCGGGTGAGTACGCGCTCCTCCCTGCAGGCGCTGCGGTTGGGTCCCGCGGAGAGAATTCTCGCCGCCGGATCCGACCCGCCCGTCTGCAGGCGGCCTTAGAATACCTTCAATAATAAAAAGTGTTAATAGTTTATTTTTGCCAATTAATAAAATGCAAAGTGAAGGAACAAAAGAGAAACTTAAATCCCACCCATATTTGGTGTGACGGCTCTTTACCTTCACAACAGCTTCAGTTCTTTTAGGCACACTTGCACAAAGTCAGGGATTCTGCAGGATTATACTCAGGTGTATGATCAAACATTTAAACCAAACAGGTGATAATGATCACTATTTTCATATGTTGGTTGAAATACAGTCATCAACTAAAAAAAGAAACAGTTGAGCAGCAGGCTTAAACCGGGGCGAGGAACAGTCAAACTGTGCTAGAAAGGTGAGGTTGTGGAGGACAGTTACATGTGACAAATTATACAACAAGACACAAGATAGTTATACTGCATCAGCAAGGTTTCTCCCAGGAAAAGATTTCAAAGCAGACTGGGGTTCAAGATCGGCTGTTCACACTATTTAGAAGAGGCACAAAGAAATAGCCGACGTTGAGGACTATAAACTCAGTCATCAAAACTTATTGCAGTGGATGAAAAGCACATTGTGCTTACTTCCCTTTGCAATTAAAAGATGTCCTGCAGAACAAGCAGCTAAGAGCTGGAAGGAACCATTAGAACCCTGGTACACCCATCTTCTGTTCGGAGAAGTCTGGTCAGAAGCGGTCTTCACGGAAGAATTATGTCCAAATAGTCACACCTTTCAAGTACAAGAAAGGCTAAGCAACTGAACTATGCATGCAAACATAGGAACTGGGGTGCAGAAAAATGGCAACAGGTGCTCGTGACTAATGAGTCAAAATGTGACATATTTCGCTATAACAATAGGCAGCGTGGTTGCCGAAGGGCTGGAGAGCGGTACAATAATGAGTGTCTGCAGGCAGCAGTGAAGCATGGTGGATAGCAGTACAATAATGAGTGTCTGCAGGCAGCAGTGAAGCATGGTGGAGAGCAGTACAATAATGTGTCTGCAGGCAGCAATGAAGCATGGTGGTGAGCGGTACAATAATGAGTATCTGCAGGCAGCAGTGAAGCATGGTGGAGAGCGGTAAAATAATGAGTATCTGCAGGCAGCAGTGAAGCATGGTGGAGAGCAGTACAATAATGAGTGTCTGCAGGCAGCAGTGAAGCATGGTGGTGAGCGGTACAATAATGAGTATCTGCAGGCAGCAGTGAAGCATGGTGGAGAGCGGTACAATAATGAGTGTCTGCAGGCAGCAGTGAAGCATGGTGGAGAGCAATATAATAATAAGTGTCTACAGGCAGCAGTGAAGCTTGGTGGAGGGCTGTACAATAATGAGTATCTGCAGGCAGCAGGGAAGCATGATGGAGAGCAGTACAATAATGTGTCTGCAGGCAACAGTGAAGCATGGTGGAGAGCAGTACAATAATGAGTGTCTGCAGGCAGCAGGGAAGCATGGGGCAGAGTGGTACAATAATGAGTGTCTGGAGGCAGCAGTGAAGCATGGTGGAGAGTGGTACAATAATGAGTGTCTTCAGGCAGCAGTGAAGCATGGTGGAGAGCAGTATAATAATAAGGGTCTACAGGCAGCAGTGAAGCTTGGTGGAGGGCTGTACAATAATGAGTATCTGCAGGCAGCAGTGAAGCATGGTGGAGAGCGGTACAATAATGAGTGTCTGCAGGCAGCAGTGAAGCATGGTGGAGAGCAGTATAATAATAAGGGTCTACAGGCAGCAGTGAAGCTTGGTGGAGGGCTGTACAATAATGAGTATCTGCAGGCAGCAGGGAAGCATGGTGGAGAGCAGTACAATAATGTGTCTGCAGGCAAGAGTGAAGCATGATGGAGAGCAGTACAATAATGTGTCTGCAGGCAGCAGTGAAGCATGGTGGAGAGTGGTACAATAATGAGTGTTTGCAGGCAGCAATGAAGCATGGTGGTGAGCGGTACAATAATGAGTATCTGCAGGCAGCAGTGAAGCATGGTGGAGAGCGGTAAAATAATGAGTATCTGCAGGCAGCAGTGAAGCATGGTGGAGAGCAGTACAATAATGAGTGTCTGCAGGCAGCAGTGAAGCATGGTGGTGAGCGGTACAATAATGAGTATCTGCAGGCAGCAGTGAAGCATGGTGGAGAGCGGTACAATAATGAGTGTCTGCAGGCAGCAGTGAAGCATGGTGGAGAGCAATATAATAATAAGTGTCTACAGGCAGCAGTGAAGCTTGGTGGAGGGCTGTACAATAATGAGTATCTGCAGGCAGCAGGGAAGCATGATGGAGAGCAGTACAATAATGTGTCTGCAGGCAACAGTGAAGCATGGTGGAGAGCGGTACAATAATGAGTGTCTGCAGGCAGCAGTGAAGCATGGTGGAGAGCGGTACAATAATGAGTATCTGCAGGCAGCAGGGAAGCATGGTGGAGAGCAGTACAATAATGTGTCTGCAGGCAAGAGTGAAGCATGATGGAGAGCGGTACAATAATGAGTGTCTGCAGGCAGCAGTGAAGCATGGTGGAGAGCGGTACAATAATGAGTATCTGCAGGCAGCAGGGAAGCATGGTGGAGAGCAGTACAATAATATGTCTGCAGGCAAGAGTGAAGCATGGTGGAGATCGGTACAATAATGAGTGTCTGCAGGCAGCAGTGAAGCTTGGTGGAGAGCGGTACAATAATGAGTGTCTGCAGGCAGCAGGGAAGCATGGTGGAGAGAGGTACAATAATGAGTGTCTGCAGGCAGCAGTGAAGCATAGTGGAGGATCCTTGTAAGTTTACAGTTGAGGATTTGGTCAGGATTAATGTGCTCACTGCTGAGAAATACAGGCAGATATGTATTCATCATGTAATTCCATGAGGGAGGCGTCTGATTCGATGAACATTTATTCTGCAGCAGAACAACAACCCCAAACATCCACCAATGTCATTAAGAACTATCCTCAGTGTAAGGAAGAACAGGGAGTCCTGGAAGTGATGATTTGGCCCCACAGAGCCCTGATCTCACATCATCCAGTCTGCCTGGGATTACATGAAGAGACAGAAGAATTGGAGTGAGCCGACATCCACAGAGGATCTGGGCTTAGTTCTCCAAGATGCCTGGAACAACCTTCCTGCCGAGTTACTTCAAAAACTGTGTGCAAGTGTACCCAGAAGAAACGATGCTGCTGTGAAGGTGGGGGGCGTCACACCGAATACTGATGGGAATACATTTCTGTTTTGTTCAGTCACTTTGTATTGTGTTAATTAACAAAAACAATGACTACAGACGGGGGCACACGGACGGGTCGGATTCTGCATACTTGTCTTCTTTTATCTTTACCGCAAGTGAATCCGCCATCAAACATGCGCAGCACACATTTAAACATTTTTTTATTTTTCTCGTGCCGTCGCTAGATTGATGACGCAGAATACCCGATCTTCCCCAATTTAAGCCGTCTGTGCGGAATCCGCACTAAAATGACACAGGCTGCGATTTCCCTGCAATTCGATTCGGTGAGTGCGCAGGAAGAAACACTTTTCGGCAGCATGTAACAAATAATACCTGCTGATGATCCGCAGTGCGGCGCCGACCGTGGATTCCACAATGCAGATCTGTTGGTGTGCAGGCGGCGTAACACTTGGGCCGGTTTCACACGGGCGATAAATTTGCGTGATGAGAGAATGCAATAAAATGCAGAGTTATGGCGCCCGTGATTTTCAGGGATTTCCTTCACATTTGGGATGTTTTCACTCATGCGATGCTGTGCAGAGGAATAATAATAATCGCAGCATGTCCGATCTTCTATCTTCTGCTGTATCTTTATTGGCCGTGTTTCCCTATGGAGTCGCCTGTTTATCACATCCCAACTCACCAACTTGTGATTTTCGTGCGATGCGTTTTTACCATTAGAGAGCCCCTCTGCAGCGATGTCTTTGTGAGAAGCATGGCCGACACTCAGACATCTCATGAGCTAAATTACTGCGTTATTGCTGAGATTTTGTGGCGGCGCATGAAACCGGCCTTCCGGCCTCATCAGCGCTCTTCCTCCGCAGCGTTCTCTCCCCACCGGCCAGGAACACTTCCACAGCTCTGTATATCACCGCCATCCATCCTCTGGGACCTTCATACATTCCTCCCCCGCACCCCTGTAGTAATAACCACATGGACCGTGTCTGACCTCCCCACAAGACCCTCCGTCGCCTCTTACCTGCCGGCCGGAGTCACACGCGGAACTCTGATATCAGTGTGTATATATCTTCTGACTACAATAGCTAAAGGACCTGTGGTGATGTCACCGTCATGTGATCAGTATGTAAGGGGCGGAGCTCTGATATCAGTGTGTATATATCTTCTGACTACAATAGTTGAAGGACCTGTGATGATGTCACCATCATGTGATCAGTAGATAAGGGGGCGGAGCTCTGATATCAGTGTGTATATATCCTCTGACTACAATAGCTAAAGGACCTGTGGTGATGTCACCGTCATGTGATCAGTATGTAAGGGGCGGAGCTCTGATATCAGCGTGTATATGTCCTCTGACTACAATAGCTAAAGGACCTGCGATGATGTCACCGTCATGTGATCAGTATATAAGGGGGCGGAGCTCTTATGATGTGCAGAGAGAAGAGGAAATTGCAGATGAGTTGGAATCATTCACGATTTATGAAAGCGTCTAAAAGCAAAATGACCTTTTCTTTCCCAAGTAGACAAAAAACTTTATTTTTCAAGATCACCGTGAGGAATGAGAGCTGCGCTGTGATTGGTTGCTACGGACAACACATTTTAATTTCTAGACATTGTTCATAAATTTCCTGTAGCGTCTTTAACCCCTTTGAGCCCTGCAATGTATTATATCCTCAAAGGCCTTGCTGAGACATCCATCAGTGCTGTCACCTTCCCGGGACAGGAAGGTACCGGCACGGGATTATTTGTCTCACGTCCCCCTGTACATGGGTACTATGTTATATTATCTGGTACTTGGCACTTGCTCTTACTTTTTGTAAGCTTGTTACTATATACAAGGGCATAACTAGAGAAGCCTGGGCCCCATAGCAAGCTTCTGAATGGGAGCCCTTCTTTCTGTATCGTGTTACGTATTTAACGGAAAATGTGGATCCACTGGACCAACCCACCAAGACTGAGGAATACAGGCAGAACTGAGAAGACATAGACAGAACTCAGAACAAAGAAAGGGACCACATACTCAAGGACAGACAGGGGCAAGATAGATGCCAAACACCGAAAACTTTCCCTAGCAAACCTGCATGATTAACCAGAAGGAATAGCTATAAAGGTGCGAGAAATTAGTTTGTGAATTGGCTAAGTCACTTAAGCTGCGAGCCTAGCTTCAAGGGTCCTTGTTGTCTCACAGTCCCTACACTAACGAGACAACTAACCTCAGGAAGCAAGGCAATTGTCCAGAAAAGGGCATCCCTGCGCTGGAACCTCGGGTCTATCTATCTCTGAAGGGGTAATAGTAGGAACCAGAGGGAACTGGCAAACAGATGGAACCAGATGGAAGTGGCAGCAGACAGATGCAAGATAGAGCAAAGAAAAACTGACATGAAACCGACAGAAAATTAATATAAGAAGTACAGATGCAGATATGCAAGAAGTCTCAGACAGAACAGAAGGTCACAATACAGACCCAAGACAGAGAGGCAGACAGGACACAGATAAGACAGAAGTCAGACAGCAAGACAGAACCCAGAGAGCGGGCAGAACTGACACAGAACAGCATGACCAATGAAGGCTGATTGTCATGAACTAAAACACCAATTCAAAGGCAACCAAGAAGTACATCAGCCCACCTTACATTGGGGAGTAATGCCCAATTAACCCCACAGGTGAACTGAGAGGCAGAGAACTGGTTAACCCTGTCAGTGCTGAATAACCCTCTCAGTGCTAGACAAAAGGAGAAAGTAAGGGCAGTGACCCTACATATATAATAAATAATAATAATCTTTATTTGTATAGCGCCAACATATTCCACAGCCATATCTAATGGCTAGCATCAGAAGTTATTTTGTATGCCATCCTAGTGCTGCCAACCGTATTTGATGGCAGGACCGCCATAAGAAATTTCTAGGCTTCATATAGCCAAAGTGTCACCTCTGCACAGAGGCCCAATCTATTACGGGCTGAGAGGTCTGTAGGGATACGGGGCATATTTTATAAGGGGCTCTTCGGGGAGAGAGGCACAATGTGCACTGATCTACAGCTTAAAAAATGGTAGACTCATAGAACAGTAGAGTTGGTCATCGGGCCCAACCACCTGCTCAATGCAAGATCACTAAATCATCCCAGACAGATGTCTGTCCAAGGTAGATCTTACTGACCCGATTCAGGTGAATTTAGAAAGCACAACTCTCACGAAGGCTAATAACCTGCATGTGGAGGTGAAGCCGTTGGGCAGAATATGGTATCCTGGGCTTGATCCGGTTTTAGTGCAAGGATTCACGGATAAGGATTGGCCAGTGACAGGGCTGGACCTCCAGAGTGAGACGCTCACAGATAGGACTCATGTTGCAGAAAAATCTCTCTATTGGTTCTTCGGGAACATTAGACCTATCTGTGAGCGTCTCACCTACTCCAAAGATCCAGCACCACCAATGGGAAATCCTTTTCCTCTGTTCCTTATGAAAAAAAAGCACAAAGAAGAGCATCAGAAATTAATGTGGAAAATTGGTGTTAAAATTGGAGTAAACACCATCACATATCAGAAAGTATGAAGAAAATGATCACATGTAGTGGATTTGTTTTCCTATCTCTCTTGGTGGCCCTCAAGGTTCTGTACTCTTCTCCATAGTTCATAGAATCCCATGGTTTTCAGTACCAGCATGGAGAAATATAAAATTCAGTATCTTTCCCGCAGCTCTATCAACCCTTCACAGAAACTATCAATCACAATCAATGGTTCCAATATTCCCCAGTCTCACAAGTCCAGTGCCTCTGGGTCATCTCCTTTGATTCTGTCCAGTATTTCAAACCACACATCTAAGCCCTTACCATAGTAACTCTTACCTGAATTTCAAGTTAACAAAAATGCTAGCGCATGCCCTCCTGCCTAAACTACAGCATAGAAATGAGCGAGCACACTCGTTTGAGCATTAAGGCACTCAAGATGCTTGTTACTCGAGTCGAGCACCACGCGGTCCTCGAGTCAATTCCATTTCCTTGCCCGCATGTTTAGCGCCATTTTCTAGCCAATAGACATGCAGGGAAGGCATTACCACTTCCTCCTGTGACTTGCCAGCCCTATCCCACCCCCCTGCAGTGAGTGGCTGGTGAGATCAAGTGTACTTAAAGCGGTCCGCCCGCGGCTGGCCTCAGACACACGCTGGCAGGGATTAGGGAAAGTGCTGCTGCTGCTATAGGGAAAGTGTTAGTGTAGGATCCTGTCCTCAAGAACCCCAACGGTCCTTCTTAGGGCTACATCTGACCGTGTGCATTACTGTTGTGGCTGGCTGGGAGCAGTAGTGCACAAATTTATTTTTTTTTCATCTCGGGCTGTGCAGGCCATTACAGCTATAGCGTTCTCAGTCTGCAGTCTATTATACAGAGTATAGGGAAGGTGCCGCTGCTGATATAGGGAAAGTGTTAGCGTAGGTCCTGTCTTCAAGAACCCCAACGGTCCTTTTTAGGGCTACATCTCACCGTGTGCATTTTACTTGGTGGCTGCTGAGAGTTGTAGTGCTTCCATTTTTGTATTACGCAGCTAGGCCTGTTTGCAGCCTTTCGTAATATTTTTTACTGGCTGGAGTGCAGTACAATACCGCTGTCACCGTGAAAGTGCACACAAATAATTCCTAGCCTGCTGCGAACTACCTCATTTATACCGTTCTGTGTCTGCAGTGCATTAGACAGCGGTCTCACTGCTAAACAGTACTGTAATATTACCGGGGCCACTGCAAAGTATTTCAGCTCAGCCGCTGTGCAGAGCGTCTCACAATACCATTTCCTTGGTGGGGTTGAGATCGCCGCAGTTACCAGTACTATCCACTGGCTTTACAGTCTTCTCCCACTCCATACAGCCTCTATAATCTACAAGTCTCTGCGAGCAGTAAATTACCCCTAGGTATCAGTGCAAGACAGCGGGTTACTTTATTCAAATCACAACATAGAGCCTCCGTTATCTACAAGTCTCTGTGTGCGGTGAATTAAGGCCCAGCTGTCAGTGCTGTACAGGGGGGTAATTTATTTGGGCCCTGCTATATTCTTAATCCGCCATTATGAGGAGTAGGGGTAAGGGTCGAGGACGCGGACGCGGATGTACCTGCATGTCTGAACTGAGAGCAAGGCAGGTGGTTTGGGCTCCGCAACCAGAAAGGACGCACACGGGGTGGTCAAGTTAAGAATAATGTACGGCAGAAGTACGCTAGGGGACTGAGGCCTCATGGAATCTGGGGGCGGAAAGGGTTAATAACTTTAATAGAAGGTAGATGGAAATGGTTTGTATTGGATTTAATATATTATATTTGATGTTATTGGTGGGGGGGGTTCTAACCTGTTTCTATTAAGTCACTCTAGGGTCAGCTATAATATGAGGAGTCTGCTATGGAAGCTGGGAAGCCTGGCGACAGAGAATGATTGGTCAAGAAGATAACGGCAGTGACCTATCAGGAGAGAAGGTCTCTGTGAGGCAAAGGCCTAGCAACAGGCTGTGATTGGTGGAGGTTTGAGCGGGAAACAAGAGAGGAGCTATCACTAAGTCAAGCTGCAGAATCCTGTCACAGTTTTCCTCACAGCATTCAAGGTTGCCAGCTGTGTGATGGAGGACTTGCTGAGGCAGCTGATAGTGAGAGCGGAGGCTGCAGGGGGTGAGGAGTGGCTGAGACGTTGCCTGGAAGTTCCTGCTGCAGGTGGGTCTGCCTTACCTGCCAGCCTGGAGGATATCTCCCTTTAAGCCTCTGAGCCAAGTGACCTGGAGGATGCCGGAGGTATCGGGTCAGCGGTCATTTTGCCCAGGAGGGACTCCACTAGAAGTGCTGCAGCATCGTCCAGTGAGGATGTTGGCGTCGGAGCGGCAGACTGGATGCCCGCCAGAAGCTTTAGTACCAGGTGTTGTGGAGATGCAGACCCGCGCACACGGAAGAGCAGCAGGCGCTATTCTCCATCAGTTTCCCCACAGCGTCCCAAGCCAGCGGAGGACAGTTCCAGGAGGACACCGTTGGGCTTCACAGCAGCTGAGGGGCCAGCCATCCGGATAACAGCAGCGAGGAGCTCCAGGGGTGGTGAGACTTCTGGAGGGCAGTGTTTTTCGCTGCCCTCTGACAATGAAGGTTTATGGCAGCCATTGCTGGCGTCTGCTAATACGCTAGCATCATTAGATAGTGTTTTGCTGACCCTGAGAGGGTTATTACAGGCAGGTGCTTCAGGGATGCAGCAGTCAGTGGAGTTAAATAGAGGGTTAACTGTGCAGGATGAGTCCCCAGCAGTGTCATGGATAGCTGCACCAGCGGTCCCATTGATGGTTAAAGGGGTTGTCTCGCGCCGAAACGGTTTTTTTTTTCCATAGGCCCCCTGTTCGGCGCAGGACAACCCCAATGGATGTGTTAAAAAATATATATATATATATTACTTACCCGAATCCCCGCTCTGCGACATCTTCCTTCTTCCTTCACCAAGATGGCCGCCGGGATCTTTATCCACGATGCACCGCGGGTCCTTTCCCATGGTGCACCGTGGGCTATGTGCAGTCCATTGCCGATTCCAGCCTCCTAATTGGCTGGAATCGGCACACGTGACGGGGCGGAGCTACGATGACCAGCTCTCTGGCACGAGCGGCCCCATTCACCAGAAAGAACACCGCACAGCGCAAGCGCGTCTAAAAAAGAAAGAAGACATCAGAATTAGACGGATCCATGGCAACGGGGACGCTAGCAACGGAGCAGGTAAGTGAATAACTTCTGTATGGCTCATATTTAATGCACGATGTATATTACAAAGTGCATTAATATGGCCATACAGAAGTGTATAACCCCACTTGCTTTCGTGAGACAACCTGTGCTTGTCCACGTGTCCGTTGTTAAGTGGACCTTGGCAGTAACCGCGTTGGTGAGGGCGCGTACAATGTTGCAGGAGACGAGGTCGTGCAGGGCTGGGACGGCACATCGGGAAAAGTAGTGGCGACTGGGAACCGAGTAGCGCGGGGCCGCCGCCGCCATCATGCTTTTGAAAGCCTCCGTTTCCACAACCCTATACGGCAGCATCTCCAGGCTGATCAATTTGGCTATGTGCACGTTTAACGCTTGAGCGTGCGGGTGCGTGGCGGCGTATTTGCGCTTGCGCTCAAACAGTTGCGCTAGCGACGTCTGGACGCTGCGCTGAGAGACATTGCTGGATGGGGCCGAGGACAGCGGAGGTGACGGTGTGGGTGCAGGCCGGTAGGCACTCGTGCCTGTGTCCTGAAAGGGGGGTTGGATCTCAGTGGCAGGTTGGGGCACAGGGGGAGAGGCAGTGGTGCAAATCGTAGGCAGTGAATGGCCTTCGTCCCACCTTGTGGGGTGCTTGGCCATCATATGCCTGCGCATGCTGGTGGTGGTGGTTCCCCAGCTGATCTTGGCGCGACAAAGGTTGCACACCACTGTTCGTCGGTCATCAGGCATCTCTGTGAAAAACTGCCACACCTTAGAGCACCTTGGCCTCTGCAGGGTGGCATGGCGCGAGGGGGCGCTTTGGGAAGTAGTTGGTGGATTATTCGGTCTGGCCCTGCCTCTACCCCTGGCCACCGCACTGGCTCGGCCTGTGCCTACACCCTGACTTGGGCCTCCGCGTCCTCGCCCGCGTCCACGTCCTCTAGGCCTACCCCTACCCCTCAGCATGCTGTATTACCAGTAGTGCAGAAACAGTACGCTGTAATTAAATGTGCCGCTTATTGGCCTGTGGTTGGAGGCTGACTTCGCTTACGGAACGCACAGCAGAGGCAGGAAAGAATTTTGCGCAAGCCTGCTGTAACACTTAGCTGGCTGCGTATGAATTAGGACAACTACCCCCAGCAGAGACCCAGTACACTTGTGGACAGGAATACAGCGGTGATGTAAGAGGCAACACAGAGGCAGGAAAGAATTTTGCGCAAGCCTGCTGTAACACTTAGCTGGTTGTGTATGAATTAGGACAACTACCCCCAGCAGAGACCCTGTACACTGAGTACGGTCACAGGCAGCCCAAATAGATTTTTTTTTCCCAAGTGTTTTTGGAAAGGCCCACTGCCTATATACACTAAATATGTCTTCTGTCCCTGCCTCACCACTACTGGCCCTGGACAATGTAAAATTACTGCAGGACGCAATGCTCTGCACGGTCGATATACAAAAAAAAAAAAAAGTGCAACATTGCAAAAAGCAGCCTCCACAGTACTGCACACGGTCAGATGTGGCCCTAAGAAGGACCGTTGGGGTTCTTGAAGCCTAAAATAACTCCTAACGCTCTCCATATAGCAGCTCCGGCACCAGCAGCACTGTCCCTGATGTGTCAGAATGCATCTGTGGCGAGCCGCGGGAGGGGCCGATTTATATACTCGGGTGACACCTGATCTCGCCAGCCACTCACTGCAGGGGGGTGGTATAGGGCTTGAACGTCGCAGGGGGAAGTTGTAATGCCTTCCCTGTCTTTCTATTGGCCAGAAAAGCGCGCTAACGTCTCAGAGATGAAAGTGAAAGTAACTCGAACATCGCGTGGTACTCGTCTCGAGTAACGAGCATGTCGAACACGCTAATACTCGAACGAGTATCAAACTCGGACGAGTACGTTCACTCATCTCTACTGATAACCCGTTCCTGCCTCTGACTGATTGCAGAGGAAGGAGACTTAAAGCACCGCCGTATTTTTACTATCGGCGGTCCTCTAAGCCCAGGACCAGCCGCCATATATATACAGTGGCTGGTCCTAAATGGGTTAAAGAAGCTCTGCCCTGTGAGCTGACACCGCTGGGGTTTCACCTGCCAATAGCCACTAAGGAGAAAATCTGGCGCGGAGAGTTTGTGGAACTCTTGCCACTATTACCATCAGGCAAGGAGGCTGCAAAATCAGAAGAGGAAGAAAAAAAAGCGCCCCAAGAGTTTCAATGTGTGGTTGCAGGCGTTTCGCATTTATGCTGCAGTGTTATCTGAGAAGTCGTCGGTTAAGACTGCAGGCATTCTGCAACATATAGACATTATATTGGAGGCATATCGCAGCTTTGGCGGATCGTCATGGTTTACTTACGATGAAATGTTTCGTCAAAAGCTGGCGATATACCCCAATTTGAAATGGGAAATACGAGTGCTCCTTCTGTAATGGATTGCACCCTGTGGTAAAGTGCTTTCGCAAGGCTGCAGCAGCCAGCTCTCAGGTTGGTCCGAGGGATTTGCATGTTAAAGGCCTCAACCCCAGTGAGGCTGGGAAGGCTGCTGCCGTGGTTAGGACGGTACCCAGAGCGCCTGAGGGCCCAACTCATTGAAGAAGGTTTTTGAGTCAGATTTTTTTATCCCAGGTTTTAAAGGCTCCGGGTGTAATTGGGTGGAAAACTTAAGTTCGGTCAAGTTGCATCCGGATGTGGTGCGTGATAAAATCCTAAAGGAGATTCAAGAAGGCCGGGTTGCTGGACCATTTAGTAATCCTCCTTTTGAGAATTTCAGGTTATCTCCTTTGAGTCTAGCGCCAAAAAAGGAAGCAAATACTTTCCGGGTCATTCACCACCTGTCTTTTCCCCCTAATGCTTCCTTGAATGATGAGGTGGATGGGGGTCAGGCAGTGGTGAAGTATGCTTCATTTGATTCAGTGTTAGTTTTATCATAGAGATTTGGTCAAGGTGCCATGATGGCTAAGGCTGATATACAGGCAGCGTTCAGATTGCTTCCGGTGTGTGCAGCTGGCTTTAACTCTTTAGGTTTTCAGTTTGATGTTTTTTTTCTTTTTTGACATGGCATTACCCATGGGGTTTAGGCTGTCTTGTTACTATTTTGAGCTATGTTCTTCGTTCCTAGAGAGGGTGGTCAGCAGGGAGTTCCCTTTAGTTGGTATTATGCATTATTTAGATGACTTTTTGTTTTTAGGTCATCCAGAAAGTAACAAATGTGCTGAGGTTTTGAGAGGTTTTTGTGTGATGATGGAGTTTTTTGGAATCCCGCTGGCTCATGAGAAGACAGTTCAGCCTTGTGTGGAGCTATAGTTTCTAGGGATAGTTATTGATAGCATTAGGATGGAATTTCGTCTGCCGGCTGAGAAAGTGGAAAGATTGTGCAACTTGATCAGTGGTGTACTGCGCAAGAAGAAAGTTACTTTGAAAGAGCTACAGAAAATGGCGGGGCAGTTGGCTTTTGTGTGTCGTGTAATTCCAGTGGGTAGAATTTCTGTCAGAGGTTTATTTTCGGCGATAAAAGGGTTGGTTTCACCTTTTTTCGCATGTTAGATTAACAGCAGGTATAAAGGAAGATCTGAGCATCTGGTTGAACTTTCTGACTGATTTTAATGGTCACACCGCATGGCAAACAAGTTTTTGCCGGACACAGAATTTGAAGTTAAGATTAGGACAATCGAAAAGTGGTTATGCGGCAGGGCTGCTGAGTGAGTGGTCTGTTGAGGAATGGCATGAATCTTGGCTATCAAAAGATTTCTTGAAGAATGCAGTGTTAGAGGTTTTCCCGTTAGTGGTAGCATTGTATCTGTGGGGTGAAAAGTTGTGTAATAGTAGATTGTTATTTTGTTCTGATAATAGAGGAGTTCTACTAGCATTGAATTGTTTTGTATCCAAATCAGAGCCGGTTACAAGACTGCTGAAACTGTTCGTGTGGGCTTGTTTAAAGTACAACATTTATGTCAAAGCACAGAGAGCAGTCTTAGTCAACAGGAGGTTTCAGATGCTGCATTTCAGGGAGCTGGCACCAGAAGGGGATTTAATTGGTGTGTAATGTCCCGAACATCTCTGGGCCCTGATGCTGAGTTGATTTTTCAGCTTTTGTCCAGATCTGTAGCGCCGAAGACTTGGTTGGAGTATAATGAAGCTTGGAGATGTTTTTGCAAGGAGAAGGCAGTATATGAGAGTTCACAAGATGTGAATGTTTGCATTTCTTTTTTATGTTCAAAGATTAAGTCGGGGTTGGCTTATAACTCTGTTATGAAGCTTTTGGCAGGTATATCCTTTTTTCAGAAATGGTTGAATGTAACGCCAATTAATTCATATAAGCAAATTAAGCTTCTGACTCGCGGATTTAAAACGGTTGCTTTTGCCGCAGATCAGAGGTCGGCCATCACGTTTAGTTTATTGAGTAAGTTAGTGGCGGTTCTCAGCTTTGTCTGCACTTCAGAGTATGAGAGCATTTTATTTCACTGTGCCTTTTAGTGGCTTATTTTGGAGCTCTGAGATGTGGTGAATTTTTGTCCCAATCCAAGGTAACTTGCTCACCGTTATTAGTGTCTGACGTGTTTAATCAGGGCAATCACGTGAAATTATTTTTAAAACATACAAAGACTGATAGGTTAGGCAGTGGGATATGGATTCAGCTGTTTCAGAATCCCTCCGCTAACCTGTGCCCGGTCAGAGCTTTACAAAGGTATTTGAGGATTCGTCCGCAAAAGATGGGATCGTTCTTTTGCCATGTGGACGGATCTGCGCTGTCACGATTTGAATTTGTAAGTGTGCTAAAGAAATGTGTTAAGAAGGCAGGTTGCAATGGGGTTAAAGTGACATCGCACTCGTTTAGAATTGGCGCTGCCACAGAGCCAACTAGGTTGGGTTTCAGCAAAGAGCATATTAAGAGTATCGGTAGATGGGAATCAAATCGATTTCAATTATATGTTCGGACCAATAATGTTGCCTTGAAATGTTCTTTGATTTTTGTTTTAGGTTCTCAAAGAGAGATAGTTTGGATTGTAGGACACTTTTATATTCTGGGCTCATCAGAGGGTGGTAAGCCGCTGCTACACAAGGAATTTGGGTTTGGATACATCTTCTTATGAGATCTATTGGTGTGGAATCAGGGGTATGTCTTGGCCCTCCTTGACATCGTTGCTGCTCGAGAAGCAGGCAGTGCTGCCGATGCTGAGCATTTTGATTATTCATTTAGGAGGAAATGATGTTGGAAGGCTGAAGACATACGACCTGATTCTTGAGATCAGAAAGGAGCTGTGGAAAACAAAGTCTACGTTCCCTGGGACCAGAATAGTGTTATCAGAAATAATACCCCGGAAAATTTGGTCGTTCCCCAAGTTTATGTTTATGGAAAAGATTAGAAGACGGTTGAATAGATCTCTAGAGAGATGGATGTCAACCAATGGGGGTTTCTCATTTCATCACAGAGAATTAGAAGGGTTCGTTCCTGGGTTTTACAGGGCGGACCAGGTGCATCTATCTGATATTGCTCTTGATATTCTTAACATGAATTTGCAAAATATGATTGAAATGGCTGCGGCGGTTGTGGGGGGGCCATGTCATAGGATGAGCATGGCCGGGTGGGATGTCGCCCGCCTCCTGCGGGTGGACAGAAAGGTTATTATAAGGACTTTGGTGCTGTAGACTGGAGTATGCAAGACTAAGTCCACAGGTTATTTTATATATATATTTTTTTTTTATTAAATCAAGTTTTATTAAAGTTTTGAATAATTTCACATATAGTACAACAGTAAAACATATGGAGGCAGAGATAGGAGATATCGTGAATCAAAGTTAAAACAGGTTCTTTGACATATTATAAAAGAAACATTAAAGGATCTGTCTCTGTAAGGCGTCAGAAACGGTTCAGTTAGTTTTTTACAACAGGGGTCTTCATAAGAAATGAAACCTCTTCAGAGATCTGCGCTCCAGTAGAAATTAAACAACAAATGATAACAGACTCAAGACACAAGACACATAAGGGGGGGGAACGAAGATTGGAGTATAATGTAGCTATAGGGGAAGGGGGCAAGGTGTGAGGGTACGTGGGGGTAGGTGGGGAGGAGGGGGGGAGGGGGGATGCTCGTCCAGGCTGTGTATAGAGGCCCAGCCTCTAAGTGACATCAGATCACGAAGAGTGCTTGTAGCCAAGTATCTTGTAGAGTCAGGGTCTGCGTCAGAGATAGGGTGCTGGGTACGCCTCTGGGGGTAGGGGTTCCCACTTCCTGTATTGTCCTGTGTTAACGGCTCTCCGGGAAAGGCAGAGTCGGTGTGGATTGCCTCTCGTGGGGGGGGGGGGATGACTCTTTATAGATGTCGGGAGGGTATTCTCCTCTGGGTTGCCTGTCGTCTCAAATCAAGGGGGCACATCTCAGTTCTCTCCATGGGCCCCATGTGTGAAGGAAATTATCATGAGCTCCCCTGGACCAACTAGAGAGTTCCTTTAAATTGCAAATTTCGTCCACCCTCGCCAGCCATTGAGTTACTGAAGGAGGGGTTTTTTGGAGCCACAGAGAGGGTATCAGGGCCTTAGCGGCGTCTATCAAGAAGGCAGCGAGTCTATTCTTCTTTGGGTGAAACGTAGGAGAAGGTCTCCATAAGAATATCATCTCGGGAGAGAGATGTAGAGTCGGAGCAATTTTCTTCATGACCTCCTCCACCTCCCTCCAAAAGGATGTCAACCCTGAGCAACTCCACCAAATATGGAGATATGAACCTGGCTCTTTATCACATCTCCAACATCTCCCATGTGGTGCTAATTTATAAGCGTGGAGCCATTGTGGCGTTTTGTACCACCTGACAAGTAATTTGTAGTGGCTTTCTTGAGTTAATACGCACGGGGAGAGGCCGAATGATGTGTTCAAAATTGACTGTGTGTCGCTTGAGGAGAGAGTAATATCTAACTCTTTTTCCCATGATAATAGGAATGATGGTTTGGTTGAGGACGCTCTTTTAATAAATTGTTTCCGAACCAACACTAATTTCCTAAGTTTTGGGTTAGTTTCCTTCAGTGCTTTCTCAAAGTGCGTCAGAGGTCTGGTGGAGTAAAATCTTTTAAAGAATTCAGCAAATATCTTCTCGACAGATGCCTGTTGCAGAAATGAAAGGCTATGTTGCGGTAATAAGGTTGTTAGGTTGTCAGTGGGGTTTTTATGCGCTAGTGCTTGGAGATCTCCTACGTTAAGCGAGCTGAGTCTTTTCCACACTGACCTGGAGGCGAGATCGAAGGAATTGTTTAGTAGTTTCGGTATGGAGCTAAGTGGAGCAAGCAGGGATGGGTCGGGGGCCAATTCCCCTCTCAGGTCGGCCCATGTTTCGCAGGGGCCTCTAATTAGTGGGTTGAAGTCTTTGGATCCACATTTGATTTTTGAGGGGAACCATAGATCTTCTACGAACGAGTCATCTCCTGGGTTCTCTGCCAAAGAGGCAAAGAGCTGATCCTTTATTGGATGAACCAAGTCCATCCAGTAGCCTATATGTGAAGCACGGTATAAGTCCTGGATGTTTGGAAGATCAATGCCGCCCTCCGCTCCCCTCTTAATCATTAAGCTGTAGGTCAGCCTCGTTCTCCTCTGCCTCCAGACGAATCCGGCGAATGTCCTGCGCATTGCTCCAAAGAAGCTCATTGGAAGATGAATGGGAAGCATCCTTATTTTATAGAGCACTATAGGTAGAATATAGGTTTTTAAAATGTTTTTTCTCCCGAACCATGAGATACAGGGGATGTCATATGAACTCAGAAGGTTTTTAATCTGTCCTAATAGGGGCGGGAAGTTAGCTGCATAGAGGTTATGTAACTCCTTAGTTATTTTGACTCCCAGGAAGTCTAGCGAAGAGTCCGCCCAGGTGAAAGGAGAGTTCTCCTTTAATTGTCTGCTCCGGCTCGCTGGGATAGACACGTTGAGTACCGTTGACTTCCCATAATTAATTTTGAAGTTAGATATTAAACCAAAACTGTTAAGGAGCTCTACTAATTTGGGTAGGCCCTTCTCAGGATTCGACACCAGAAAGACTATGTCGTCTGCAAAGGCGGTTATGTTGAGGGTATGATTTCCCCAGGTAAGTCCCATGATCTCTGGGTCGTGCCTTACTAGCTGAAGGAGGGGTTCCAGTGCTAAAACAAATAACGTGGGGGATAGTGGGCAGCCCTGGCGGGTTCCATTTTTAATGTTAAAGGGGGCTGATAGAATTTCATTTATTTTGAGCCTGGCGTATGGGGCTGTGTACAGGGAGAAGATGGCAGAGACAAAGGCCGGGGGAAAGTTGAAGTGGTCCAGGACCTCCTTCATATAAGCCTAGTCAACTCGGTCAAACGCCTTTTCCGTGTCTGTGCCTACAAGAGCTAATGGAATGTGGCACTTTTGGGCTAGGCGTATTGCGTGAAGTAATCTACGGCAATTGTCTCTGCCCTCCCTCCCCCGCACAAAACCTGCCTGCTCCTCATTGACTAGAAGGGGAATAAAATTCTCCATTCTTTTAGCCAGGAGTTTGGCCCATAATTTAATGTCAAAATTGATAAGGGAGATCGGGAGATAGTTGCCACATAACTCCGGGTCCTTATCTTGTTTATGAATTAAAGTTATGTGCGCTTCCACAGCTTGTTTGGGCAGGGTGGCTCCTCTCATCAATGCATTGAAAAGTTCGGTGAGTCAAGGAACCAGAATTGAGCTGAAGGCTTTATAATATGGGAGACTTAGGCCGTCCGGACCCAAGTTATATTATATTTGATTTTATTATATTTGGTAGACTTGAGGTGGACGGACTGAGTCTACATTTTATATATTTTATGATATTTAATATGTTTTAACCCAGTTTAAATAAATGCCGCGGCCTTTTAATCCAGATGCAGATTTTGTGTATGTTATTTTCTTGGTAAGATGAAAGATATTTGTAGCCTAAGATTCCATGTATTTACTACAGGTTAATAAAGGCAAGTTAATGGTAAAAGAACAGGAATAAGGACAAGCAAAATACACAGTATAGTTGGAACAATTCAAGTTGGATTTCACAATGTATTCCACGTTTACTATGTCCACCTCCACAGCACGGACACTGAAAGAACAATATTCCCAAAACTATCCATAACTGACCCTAACTTCACATTTGGGTGCGCACCCCTCTTACCAGTGGTCCGGGAGAACTGCTTACAGTTTGTAGAAGCGTGCGTTGCGGCCCAATGTCGTCCCTTCCTTGTATAGCGAAGCGTCCTCTCCTCACGGTTATCACAATATCCAAGGCAATAAGATCCTTCTTAGCAGGCAGGAAAAGAAAATGGATGCAATGGAATCCAACAGCAAGTAGCTCAGCACCCTGACAGTCCTGCAGAATCCATACACCCCGGTGTGATATAAGCCAGGGTTTTGCAGTTACTGTCCGGTACTCAACAGCACTGCCAGTCTTTAACTTTGGTGGCAATGTCCACAGCCACAATGTCAGTATTACTGGTTAGCCACTGGGCACAATCCTTTCAGCATGGCTCCACTGAATGTACTGTCTCTTTACACTCTGTCTGCCTCTGGACTGAATTACACACAGGTTAGCTGAACAGGAAAGTCCTCTAAGATCTCCAAACACTCTCAATGCAGCACAGACACTTGGTACTCTCTCTTGCAAAGATGGCTACTGCTCCCCCTGTGTCGTCGCATCCTGCTTCCTTCTCATACTGTGTCTGCAGTCAGGCAGGCTGACCTCATAGGGGTGTGTCCCTCAGCATCACATTCCCATTGCAGTGGCTGCTGTCTTAAAGGACCAGAATCACAAAAACACATATACACTCAACTTTAACACAGTTTAAACAAATGAAACTTGGCACATGATTAGGCTGTATATTACATATTCCCCCCACTTTAAGATTGGCAGTCCCTGCCAATGACTGAATATCCAGAGGGTTGTACTTTTATGCGCAAAGTGGTAGTGTATCGTTGTATGGCAGGCCAAACAAACTCATCCTGCAAATACCGAACAGGGGGGGGGGGGTGCCAGCATTTGTCCTAGTAGTCCGTCTGAGGACCTGTGGAATACTCTGGGGCACTTCAGCCATGGGCTGAGAAGTACTAGCAGACTCCACACCAGTGGGGGTACAGGCTGGAGGCTCAGTGGTCACCGGTGGAACATCCTCAGGAGCAAGGATCGGCCAGCAATCATCCTCATTGTCATAGGCCCATTCCACACCACCAGTCTCAGACTGTGGGAGCTCATTGACGTTGGTATTTCTGGTACAATTTGTTTCTTCAGAATGACATAGGCGCAACATATTTCTGTGAAGTACTCGAACACAATCAGCTCCTTCCTTCTGGACTTGGTACACTGGCCAATTGGCATACTTGCGGCCAACAATATGATATAGCACAGCCTGCCATCTGCTTTCCAGTTTCCCTTGGGGCTTCTTGACATGCACCTGAACCAGGTCACCAGGCTGCAATAATGCTTCTTCCACTGGGGTCTTATCAGAATGAGAATGTTCTCGTAGACACTGCCGCACCAATCGATGGATCGTCTCAAGTCTCTGCCAATGCGCTCGTACCCAGGAATTTGGATCCCTTGGAGGGAACCCATCTACATCAGTCAGCTGTAAGTCTCCCATACTTCGCCCAGACCGCCCAAAGAGGAGAGTATAAGGGGAGTACCCCATTGTAGAATGGACCTGATTATTAAAGGCCCACACCATTTCAGACAAGAATTGAGGCCATTGTAACTTCTTGTTTTCCCCCAGAGTCTGCAGCATCTGTTGCAGAGTTCTGTTGAATCTTTCACAGGCCCCGTTCCCTTGCGGATGGTATGGAGTCGTGTGCGACTTCTTTATCCCATAGGTACGTTGAACTTCCTTCATTACATGGCCCTCAAAGCAGGCTCCTCGGTTGGAGTGGATGCGTTGAGGACACCCATACACTCGAATGAAATCTTGACACAGAGCCCGAGCTGCTGACTCAGCTGTCTGGTCCTTGGTGGTGGTTACCACTGCAAATTTGGTGAAGTGGTGCACCATTACGAGGCAATACTGATGCCCGCTGTTGGATGGGCCCACCATTAGATAGTCTATCATAACGATTTCCAAAGGTTCCTGGGTCACTATGGTTTGCAGGCGAGCTCTCTGTCCTATTGCCTTATGGATCTCACAAGTTCGACAGCTGCGGCATACTTCTTCAACCATTTGACGGAGACCATGGCAGTAAATCAGAAGCTGTAACCAACTAAAGGTTTTCTCATGACCAAAGTGACCATTCTTGTTATGAGCCTCCATCGCCAATGAGCGAGCCAATTCACTAGGCACCACAATTTGGTATCGAACGTCGATTTCAGAAGGTAGATAAACCTTTCGGCATAGAACTCCATTTTTCATCTCCCACTGACTCAGAACCGATAATATCTCCCGTGTCAGTCGTTCACTTTCCTCTCAACAGGGCTTCTTGCTTTCCTCAACAAACTTGATAATCCGTGCCAACCCCTCATGGGCCTGCTGCATTTGTGTCCATTCCTGCCTTGAGGGACCAAAGAAAGGAGACACTTCAGTCCCTTCCATTTCACACTGATTAGCGGTGGCCAAGGCCTGTGAAAATCTGCTGAAGTCAGGCACCTCCCCATGCTCTAACTCGTGATCCACATCTCCTGTGGGGGTCTGGGTAGTTACCCTGGAAAGTCTGTCAGCATTCTGGTTCTCTGTCTTGGACCCATACTTAATGTGATAATTGAACTTAGACATCCGGGCTATCCCCCTCTGCTCTAAAGCCCCAAGCTTGGCATTTTCCAGGTGAGCTAATGGATTGTTGTCAGTCAGTACTAAAACTTCAGCCCCAGTCAAATATTCAGAGAATTTCTCAGTCATGGCCCATACTAGTGCAAACAGCTCCAACTTAAATGAACTATAATTCTCGGGATTTCTTTCAGAATCCCGCAAAGAGCGGCTGGCGTATGCTATAACCCGCTCCTGGCCATCCTTAACCTGGGAAAGCACTGCTCCGGGACCATACAGGCTTGCCTCCGTAAATAGCTGGAACGGTAAGTGGTAATCAGCGTACGCCAAGATTGGGGCCATTGTCAGAGCATCCTTCAATTCCCAGAAGGCTTGTTCCTGTTCAGTTCCCCATTTCACAGGCCGGTTCTTTGGACCACCGGATGTGCCCCGTAGGAGAGCATTTAGTGGTGCTGCTACCCTGGCAAAATCCTTAATAAACCGTCAATAGTAACCGGCTACTCCAAGAAACGCCCTCACTTCTCGCAGGGTAGATGGTGTCAGCCAATCTTGAATAGCTGCTACCTTGTCCCTCGATGGTCTCACCCCTTCTCCTGATACGCGATGACTCAAGTAATCAATTTCAGATTGGAACAACCGACATTTGCTGGGTTTTAATTTGAGCCTGTGTTCCCTCAATCGTCGAAATACTTGACCCAGTTGGTAGAGATGGTCTTCAAAGGTTGCAGAATACACTATAATGTCATCCCAGTAGATGAGAGTGAACACAAAGTTGAAGTCACCGTGACATTTCTCCATCAATTTCTGAAACGTTCCGGGCGCATTTGTCAGCCCGAAGGGCATCCGGTTAAATTCATGTAGTCCCATGGGCAAGATGAAAGCTGTATTCTCCTTGTCTTTCTCAGCCATCGGCACCTGCCAATACCCACCAACCAGATCTAGTGAGGAGAAGTACCAAGCTCTCCCTACGGCCGAGAGGGACTCCTCAATCTGGGGTAAGGGGTAGCAATTTCTCACGGTGCAGGCATTTAACTTCTGATAGTCTACACAAAACCGAAGAGACCCATCTTTTTTTTTTACTAACACCACTGGAGCTGCCCAGGGACTTTGGCTTTCTCAGATGATCCCACCTTGCAGCATCTTAGTCAGCAGTTCTTTCACTTCCGGATACAACCGTGGAGGAATTTGTCGGTAGCACTCTGTAATTGTAGGGATGTCTCCTGTGGGAATCTCATTGCAGACCCCTGTTGTACATCCAAAATCTTCAGCGTAACGCGTGAAAGTGGCTCTGTTTTCCCACAACAGCTCATCTATCTTCTGGACCTGTTTTGGAGAACACAAGTAAGTCTCCATCTTCATCTGTTCTCGAATTGCATGGCCATTCCATTCAGAGGAGGGACTCTCATCTTCTCCCATAGACACGGTTATGGTCTACTCATCCCTTTCAGCCGGCTTCAGATGCATCGGAGTTACTTTTTTACTTCTTCCGGAGTTACATAGAGGTTAGCCAGCAGCCTTCCTGGTGTCAGATCTACACTCTGGTCCTGGGTGTTTACACATCAGAGTGGTACTCTCCCATTGCGAACTATTGCCAAGAAATGGGCTACTAGCAGATCAACACCTCCTTCGGTTGCCGGCAGTGCTTCTACCAAGACAGCTATGCCTTCTAGTTTCCGACAGGTGCCTACAGGCATGGACACTATCATCTCCCGACGGGGTGGCAGTGTAACTTTTGTATGCATAGGGACAGAAATTTGTGCCAGAGGACGCTGTGCATCCGAGCTTTCCTGTAAGCCACATATCCAGATCAGCCGCTGGAACGCTGCTTGAGTAGGCCGATGGCTGGTGGTTTGTTTCCAATAACCATGACCTTTCTTTTCAAAGAGGATCTGATCCAATTCTTTTAGCACATTCATCCCCAAAATGACAGGGGCCTTTACTTCATGTGGCTCCTGTACCACTACAATGCCTCTCTTACCTAGATCTTGACCACATAACCAGACATTCATTCAGGTCACTCCCACTACTGGGACTGGTAACTGGTTGGCTGCGACCACTCGTACGAATGTATGGGGATCATATTACTTGAGAACCCGTGTCAATCATCCCGATAACTGGAATATCTTCTAATTCCATTTGGATGACAGGACTTGCAGCAATTAGGTCATCATCAGGGCATTTTCCCCACATAATCTCCTTCTCAGTTTCCCCTACTCTGTGCCCTACAGCAGCAGGGGACCTTAGTTTAACGGCAGTCTCTCATAAGCTTGTCGCTGCTATGGACATCTAGCAGCAACGTGGCCCATCCTTCCACACTCCCAGCGTTTTTCCCCGTCATTCTGGACATCGATTTGGGCCTGTTTGGTAAGCCCCTTCGGTTTCTCCTGAGCGCTGTACTAAATTATTGGGACCCCTTCGGTAGGTCCTGTTCTCATCCCTCCAGCGGGGTTGTGGGTGGTTGTGACCTTCTTGGTGTGGACGGCCCACTCCTTCATCTCTACTTCTCTGGAAGTCTGCAATTCTCATAGAGTTTTCATCACAACAGGTTTGCAGGCGTTCCATTTGCTCTTGCAATTTCTGCATTACTGTTAGAATTTCTTTAGCTGGCACTTTTTCTACTGTTTCTGGGCTGGAGCTAGCCCCCTGCGACGAAGTGACTCCAACTGCGGTCTGGGGCTTTGGGACAATACTATTGGCACATGAGATGGCCTCTACCTGCACGTCATGAAATTTAGCATTAGTCTCTCGTCGTATAAAGTCCTGCATAGCAACAGTCAAACTGCCGTTGCGGATCCCCAGAACAAACTGGTCACGGAGAGTCCGATCATGGTTACAGAAGGCTGGTGAGCCTCTTTCCATTCCTTGAATATCTTGGATCAGTTCTTGTAGGGCATTCACATATTGGGGGAGACTTTCATTCTCCTGTTGCACTCTCTGGAAGAATTGAGCCTGCAGGGATCCCAGCAATGCTGTTTCTCCATAGATGGTTTCTAGAATCTGTACCACTTGCTCAAATGTCTGCCTTTGATCGAATGGCGTAAATATCACCGTATTAGCATCACCTTGTAACGTCAATATTGCTAGCTCTACTAGTACTTCTCGTGCGGTTTAGTACATTCGCTGTACCATTCTTATCTGTTCCACCCACATAGTCACAGACATATTCTTGCCATCAAATTTAACTAACTGACTCACTATAGCCCCTGCTGGCATTCCTCCTCTGGTACCATCCCCCCTAACTGGTGCGTTGCCGTCCATTTTGGAATGCGGATCCTGACGACTACGCTAATTTGTGAACTGAGAGCAAGGCAGGTGGTTTGGGCTCCGCAACCAGAAAGGACGCACGCGGGGTGGTCAAGTTAAGAAAAATGTATTTACTACAGGTTAATAAAGGCAAGTTAATGGTAAAAGAATAGGAATAAGGACAAGCAAAATACACAGCATAGTTGGAACAATTCAAGTTGGATTTCACAATATATTCCACGTTTACTATGTCCACCTCCACAGCACGGATACTGAAAGAACAATATTCCCAAAACTATCCCTAACTGACCCTAACTTCACATTTGGGTGCTTACCCCTTTTATAAGTGGTCCGGGTGGACTGCTTACAGTTTGTAGAAGCGCGCGTAGGGGCCCAATGTCGTCCCTTCCTTGTACAGTGAAGCGTCCTCTCCTCACGGTTATCACAATATCTGAGGCAATAAGATCCTTCTCAGCAGGCAGGAAAACAAATGGATGCAATGGAATCCAACAGCAAGTAGCTCAGCACTACTTGCTGTTGGATTCAAACTGACAGTCCTGCAGAATCCATACATCGTGATGTGATATAAGCCAGGGTTTTGCAGTTACCGTCCGGTACTCAACAGCACTGCCAGTCTTTAACTTTGGCGGCAATGTCCACAGCCACAATGTCAGTAGTACTGGTTACCCACTGGGCACACTCCGTTCAGCATGGCTGCACGGAACATACTGTCTCTTTATCCTCTGTCTGCCTCTGGACTGAATTACACACAGGTTAGCTGCACAGGAAAGTCTTCTGAGATCTCCACAGACTCTCAATTCAGCACAGACACTTGGTACTCTCTCTTGCAAAGATGGCTGCTGCTCCCCCTGTGTCATCACATCCTGCTTCCTTCTCATACTGTGTCTGCAGTCAGGCAGGTTGACCTCATAGGGGTGTGTCCCTCCAGCATCACATTCCCATTGCAGTGGCTGCTGTCTTAAAGGACCAGAATCACAGAAACACATATACACTCAACTTTAACACAGTTTAAACAAATGAAACTTGGCACATGATTAGGTTGTTTATTACACGTGGGTGTGGGCACAGGCCAAGTTCCTGGTCCAGGTGAATCACAGCCGGCTGCTGCGGGATTAGGAGAGAGGCAAGTTTCTGGGGTCCCCAGCTTCATATCCCAATTTATGGGTCCACGTGGTAGATCTTTATTACAAACAGAGCAGTGTGAGCAGGTCCTGTCGTGGATGGCAGAAAATGTATCCAGGAATGTATCGACCACCCAGTCTTCAACACAGTCCACTACTCCCGGCTTAGCGACTGCAAATCTGAATCCTCTGGCTGCTGCTCTTCCTTCCTCCCAGCCTCCTCACTCAATGAAAATGACGTATTCTGATGAGCAGGCAGACTCCCAGGAACTGTTCTCGGGTCCCTGACATGAGTGGGAAAAACTGGTTCCTCTCTCACCTGAGGAGTTTGACGTGACCGATGCCCATCCTTTGGAAAGTACCCGGAGTCCGGGTGATGAGACTTACGGCAACTGTCTCAAGAGCTTTTAGTGGGTGAGGAGGATGCTGATGATGAGACACAGTTGTCTGTCAGTGAGGTAGTAGTAAGGGCAGTAAGTCCAAAGGAGGAGAGCGCACAGAGGATTCGGAGGAAGAGCAGCTGGACAATGAGGTGACTGACCCCACCTGGTTTGCTAAGCCTACTGAGGACAGGGCTTCAGAAGGAGAGGCAAGTGCAGCAGCAGGACAGGTTGGAAGAGGCAGTGGAGTGGCCAGGGGTAGAGGCAGGGCCAGAGCAAAGAATCCCCCAAATGTTTCCCAAGGCACCCCCTCGCGCCACGCCTCCGTGCAGAGGGCTAGGTCTTCAAAGGTGTGGATGTTTTTCAGTGAGAGCGCCGACGACCGACGAACAGTGGTGTGCAACCTGTGTCGCACCAAGATCAGCCGGGGAGCCAGCACTACCAGCCTCACACCACCAGCATGTGCAGGCATATGATGGCCAAGCACACCACTAGGTGGGACGAAGGCCGTTCACCGCCTCCGGGTTACACCACTGCCTCTTCCCCTGTGCCCCAACCTGCCACACAGATCCAATACCCCTCTCAGGACACAGGCACAAGCGCCTCCCGTCCTGCACCCACACCCTCACCTCCACTGTCCTCCACCCCATCCAGCAATGTCTCTCAGTGTAGCGTTTAGCTGTCGCTAACACAAGCGTTGGAGCGAAAGCGCAAATACGCCACCACGCACCTGCACGCACAAGTTTAAACGTGCACATTGCCAAATTAATCAGCCTGGAGATGCTGCCGTACAGGCTTGTGGAAACAGAGGCTTTCAAAAACATGATGGCGGCGGCGGTCTTGCACTACTCGTTCCCTAGTCGCCACTATTTTTCCCAGTGTGCCATCCCAGCCCTACACCACCACGGCTCCTGCAACATTAATTGTGCCCTCACCAACGGGGTTACTGGAAAGGTCCACTTAACCACGGACATGTGGACAAGTACTGGCGGGTAGGGCCACTATATCTCACTGACGGCACATTGGGTGAATTTGGTGGAGGCTGGGACCGAGTCAGAGTCTGGAACGCTCATGTCCTACCAACACCCAGAATAGCGGGTCCTACCTCGGTGCTGGTATCTGTGGCGGTCTATGCCACCTCCTCTAAACTCTCCCCCTCCTCCTCCTACGCAACCTCTACCTCTCAATAAAGAAATGTGAGCAGCGTCGCTAGCAGTTGGTATGGCGCTGCGTGGCAGCACATCGGTGGGCAAGCGTCAGCAGGCCGAGCTCAAACTAATCAGCTTAGGTGACAAGAGGCACACGGCCCCTGAATTGTTGCAGGGCCTGACAGAGCAGACCGACCTCTGGCTTTCGCCACTAAGCCTCCAATCGGGCACGGTCGTGTGTGACAACTGCCGTAACCTGGTGGCGTCTCTGCAGCTCGGTGCCTCACACACGTGCCATGCCTGGCCCACGTCTTGAATTTGGTGGTTCAGCGGTTTCTAAAAAACTACCCTCACTTGTCTGACCTGCTCAGCAAAGTGCACCGCGTCTGCCCACATTTCCGCAAGTCCACCATGGATGCTGCCAACCTGAGGACCCTGCAACATCAGTTTAATCTGCCAGATCACCGACTGCTGTGAGATGTGCCCACATGGGGGAATTCTACGCTGCACATGTTGGCCAGGCTCTATGAGCAGCGTAGAGCAATAGTGGAATACTAACTCCAACATGGGCGGCGTAGTGGGAGTCAGCCTCCCCAATTCTTTACCGTGGAGTGGCCTAGGATGGCAGAAATCTGCCAGGTCCTCAGAAACTTTGAGGGGTCTACCCAGATGGTGAGCGGCGATGCTGCAATCATTAGCGTTACCATCCTGCCGCTATGCCTGCTGAGAAGTTCGCTGCAAAGCATAAAGGCCGACGCTTTGTGGTTGGAACATCCTTCGCCTACACTAATAGTACATCAATGTTTCAGGGATTCGCCTATACTCTTGCAACACAAATTTTACTGGTGTCTGCCAATACTTCTGCTACAGAAATGTTACAGGGGTCTGCCTATACTTTTACTACAGAAATGTTAATGGGGTCTGCCTATACTTCGGCGACAGAAATGTTACTGGGGACCGCCTATATCTTTGCTACTGAAATGTTACTGGTGCTTGTTTGCCTATACTTCTGCTGCAGAAATGTTACAGGGGTCTGTCTATAGTGTTACTACAGAAATGTTACTGGGGTCTGCCTACCCTTCTGCTACAAAAATGTTACTGGGGTCTGTCTATACTTTTACTACAGAAATGTTACTGGGGTCTGCCTGTATTTCTGCTACTGAAATGTTACAGGGGTCTGCCTATACTATTACTACAGAAATGTTAATGGGGTCTGCCTATACTTTTACTACAGAAATGTTACTGGGGTCTGCCTATACATTTGCTACAGAAATGTTTCAGGGGTCTGCGTATACTTTAACAAAAGAAATGTTGCAGAGGCCAGTCTATACTGTTACTACAGAAATGTTACTGGGGTCTGCCTATAATTCTGCTACAGAAATCTTACAGGTATCTGTCTATAGTGTTACTACAGAAATGTTACTGGGGTCTGCCTATACTTCTGCTACAGAAATGTTACTGGGGTCCGCCTATACCTTTGCTACAGAAATGTTACTGGAGTCTGCCTATATGTCTGCTACAGAAATGTTACAGGGGTCTGTCTATACTGTTACTCCAGAAATGTTACAGGGGTCTATCTATACTGTTACTACAGAAATGTTACGGGGGTTTGCCTATACTTCTGCTACAGAAATGTTACTGGGGTCTGCCTATACTTTTACTACAGAAAAGTTACTGGGGTCTGTCTATACTGTTACTACAGAAATGTTACTGGGGTCCGCCTATACTTCTGCTACAGAATTGTTACAGGGTTTTGCCTATACTGTTACTACAGAAATGTTACTGGGGTCTGCCTATACTTCTGCTACATAAATGTTACTGGGGTCCGCCTATACCTTTGGTACAGAAATGTTACTGGAGTCCGCCTATACCTTTGCTACAGAAATGTTACTGGGTTCTGCCTATACTTTTACTACAGAAATGTTACAGGGGTCTGCCTATACTTCTGCTACAGAAATGTTACAGGGGTCTGCCTATACTTCTAATATAGAAATGTCACTGGGGTCTGCCTATACTTCTGCTACAGAAATGTTACAGGTGTCTGCCTATACTTCTACTACAGAAATGTCACTGGGGTCTGCCTATACTTCTGCTACATCAATGTTACTGGGGTCCGCCTATACCTTTGCTACAGAAGTGTTACTAGGGTCTGCCTATACTTCTGCTACAGAAATGTTACTGGCGTCTGTCTATACTGTTACTACAGAAATGTTACTGGGGTCTGCCTATACTTCTGCTACAGAAATGTTACAGGGGTCTCCCTATACCTTTACTACAGAAATGTTAATGGGGTCTGCCTATGCTTCTGCTACAGAAATGTTACTGGGGTCCACCTATACCTTTGCTACTGAAATGTTACTGGGGTCTGCTATACTTTTACTACAGATATGTTAATGGGGTCTGCCTATACTTCTGCTACAGAAATGTTACTGGGGTCCGCCTATACCTTTACTACTGAAATGTTACTGGGGTCTGCCTATACTTTTACTACAGAAATGCTACTGGGGTCTGCCTATACTTCTGCTACAGAAATGTTACTGGTGTCCGCCTATAGCTTTGCTACAGAAATGTTACTGGGGTCTGCATATACTCCTGCTACAGAAATGTTACTGGGGTCCGCCTATACCTTTGCTACAAAAATGTTACTGGGGTCTGCTTATACTTCTGATATATAAATGTTACAGAGGTCTGTCTATACTGTTACTACAGAAATGTTACTGGGGTCTGCCTATACGTCTGCTACAGAAATGTTAGAGGGGTCTGCCTATACATTTTCTAGAGAAATGTTAATGGGGTCTGCCTATACTTCTGCTACTGAAATGTTACTGGGTCTGCCTATACCTTTACTGCAGAAATGTTAATGGGGTCTGCCTATACTTCTACTACAGAAATGTTACTGGGGTCCACCTATACCTTTGCTACAGAAATGTTACAGGGGTCTGCCTAAAATTTTGCTACAGAAATGTTAATGAGGTCTGCCTATACTTCTGCTACAGAAATGTTACTGGGGTCCATCTACACCTGTGCTACTGAAGTGTTACTGGTGGTTGTTTGCCTATACTTCTGCCACAGAAATGTTACAGGGGTCTGTCTATACAGTTACTAAAGAAATGTTAATTTGGTCTGCCTATACTTCTGCTACAGAAATGTTACAGGGGTCTGTCTATACTGTTACTACAGAAATGTTACTGGGGTCTGCCTATACTTTTGCTGCAGAAATGTTACTGGGGTCTGCCTCTACTTTTATTCCAGAAATGTTACTGGGGTCTATCTATACGTTTGCTACAGAAATGTTACTGGGGTCTGCCTATACTTCTGCTACAGAAATGTTACTGGGGTCCACCTATACCTTTGCTACTGAAATGTTACTGGGGTCTGCTATACTTTTACTACAGAAATGTTACTGGGGTCTGCCTATACTTTTACTACAGAAATGTTACTGGGGTCTGTCTATACTGTTACTACAGAAATGTTACTGGGGTCCGCCTATACTTCTGCTACAGAATTGTTACAGGGTTTTGCCTATACTGTTACTACAGAAATGTTACTGGGGTCTGCCTATACTTCTGCTACATAAATGTTACTGGGGTCCGCCTATACCTTTGGTACAGAAATGTTACTGGAGTCCGCCTATACCTTTGCTACAGAAATGTTACTGGGTTCTGCCTATACTTTTACTACAGAAATGTTACAGGGGTCTGCCTATACTTCTGCTACAGAAATGTTACAGGGGTCTGCCTATACTTCTAATATAGAAATGTCACTGGGGTCTGCCTATACTTCTGCTACAGAAATGTTACAGGTGTCTGCCTATACTTCTACTACAGAAATGTCACTGGGGTCTGCCTATACTTCTGCTACATCAATGTTACTGGGGTCCGCCTATACCTTTGCTACAGAAGTGTTACTAGGGTCTGCCTATACTTCTGCTACAGAAATGTTACTGGGGTCTGTCTATACTGTTACTACAGAAATGTTACTGGGGTCTGCCTATACTTCTGCTACAGAAATGTTACAGGGGTCTCCCTATACTTTTACTACAGAAATGTTAATGGGGTCTGCCTATGCTTCTGCTACAGAAATGTTACTGGGGTCCACCTATACCTTTGCTACTGAAATGTTACTGGGGTCTGCTATACTTTAACTACAGATATGTGAATGGGGTCTGCCTATACTTCTGCTACAGAAATGTTACTGGGGTCCGCCTATACCTTTACTACTGAAATGTTACTGGGGTCTGCCTATACTTTTACTACAGAAATGCTACTGGGGTCTGCCTATACTTCTGCTACAGAAATGTTACTGGGGTCCGCCTATACCTTTGCTACAGAAATGTTACTGGGGTCTGCATATACTCCTGCTACAGAAATGTTACTGGGGTCCGCCTATACCTTTGCTACAAAAATGTTACTGGGGTCTGCTTATACTTCTGATATATAAATGTTACAGAGGTCTGTCTATACTGTTACTACAGAAATGTTACTGGGGTCTGCCTATACGTCTGCTACAGAAATGTTAGAGGGGTCTGCCTATACATTTTCTAGAGAAATGTTAATGGGGTCTGCCTATACTTCTGCTACTGAAATGTTACTGGGTCTGCCTATACCTTTACTGCAGAAATGTTAATGGGGTCTGCCTATACTTCTACTACAGAAATGTTACTGGGGTCCACCTATACCTTTGCTACAGAAATGTTACAGGGGTCTGCCTAAAATTTTGCTACAGAAATGTTAATGAGGTCTGCCTATACTTCTGCTACAGAAATGTTACTGGGGTCCATCTACACCTGTGCTACTGAAGTGTTACTGGTGGTTGTTTGCCTATACTTCTGCCACAGAAATGTTACAGGGGTCTGTCTATACAGTTACTAAAGAAATGTTAATTTGGTCTGCCTATACTTCTGCTACAGAAATGTTACAGGGGTCTGTCTATACTGTTACTACAGAAATGTTACTGGGGTCTGCCTATACTTTTGCTGCAGAAATGTTACTGGGGTCTGCCTCTACTTTTATTCCAGAAATGTTACTGGGGTCTATCTATACGTTTGCTACAGAAATGTTACTGGGGTCTGCCTATACTTCTGCTACAGAAATGTTACTGGGGTCCACCTATACCTTTGCTACTGAAATGTTACTGGGGTCTGCTATACTTTTACTACAGAAATGTTACTGGGGTCTGCCTATACTTTTACTACAGAAATGTTACTGGGGTCTGTCTATACTGTTACTACAGAAATGTTACTGGGGTCCGCCTATACTTCTGCTACAGAATTGTTACAGGGTTTTGCCTATACTGTTACTACAGAAATGTTACTGGGGTCTGCCTATACTTCTGCTACATAAATGTTACTGGGGTCCGCCTATACCTTTGGTACAGAAATGTTACTGGAGTCCGCCTATACCTTTGCTACAGAAATGTTACTGGGTTCTGCCTATACTTTTACTACAGAAATGTTACAGGGGTCTGCCTATACTTCTGCTACAGAAATGTTACAGGGGTCTGCCTATACTTCTAATATAGAAATGTCACTGGGGTCTGCCTATACTTCTGCTACAGAAATGTTACAGGTGTCTGCCTATACTTCTACTACAGAAATGTCACTGGGGTCTGCCTATACTTCTGCTACATCAATGTTACTGGGGTCCGCCTATACCTTTGCTACAGAAGTGTTACTAGGGTCTGCCTATACTTCTGCTACAGAAATGTTACTGGGGTCTGTCTATACTGTTACTACAGAAATGTTACTGGGGTCTGCCTATACTTCTGCTACAGAAATGTTACAGGGGTCTCCCTATACTTTTACTACAGAAATGTTAATGGGGTCTGCCTATGCTTCTGCTACAGAAATGTTACTGGGGTCCACCTATACCTTTGCTACTGAAATGTTACTGGGGTCTGCTATACTTTTACTACAGATATGTTAATGGGGTCTGCCTATACTTCTGCTACAGAAATGTTACTGGGGTCCGCCTATACCTTTACTACTGAAATGTTACTGGGGTCTGCCTATACTTTTACTACAGAAATGCTACTGGGGTCTGCCTATACTTCTGCTACAGAAATGTTACTGGGGTCCGCCTATACCTTTGCTACAGAAATGTTACTGGGGTCTGCATATACTCCTGCTACAGAAATGTTACTGGGGTCCGCCTATACCTTTGCTACAAAAATGTTACTGGGGTCTGCTTATACTTCTGATATATAAATGTTACAGAGGTCTGTCTATACTGTTACTACAGAAATGTTACTGGGGTCTGCCTATACGTCTGCTACAGAAATGTTAGAGGGGTCTGCCTATACATTTTCTAGAGAAATGTTAATGGGGTCTGCCTATACTTCTGCTACTGAAATGTTACTGGGTCTGCCTATACCTTTACTGCAGAAATGTTAATGGGGTCTGCCTATACTTCTACTACAGAAATGTTACTGGGGTCCACCTATACCTTTGCTACAGAAATGTTACAGGGGTCTGCCTAAAATTTTGCTACAGAAATGTTAATGAGGTCTGCCTATACTTCTGCTACAGAAATGTTACTGGGGTCCATCTACACCTGTGCTACTGAAGTGTTACTGGTGGTTGTTTGCCTATACTTCTGCCACAGAAATGTTACAGGGGTCTGTCTATACAGTTACTAAAGAAATGTTAATTTGGTCTGCCTATACTTCTGCTACAGAAATGTTACAGGGGTCTGTCTATACTGTTACTACAGAAATGTTACTGGGGTCTGCCTATACTTTTGCTGCAGAAATGTTACTGGGGTCTGCCTCTACTTTTATTCCAGAAATGTTACTGGGGTCTATCTATACGTTTGCTACAGAAATGTTACTGGGGTCTGCCTATACTTCTGCTACAGAAATGTTACTGGGGTCCACCTATACCTTTGCTACTGAAATGTTACTGGGGTCTGCTATACTTTTACTACAGAAATGTTACTGGGGTCTGCCTATACTTTTACCACAGAAATGTTACTGGGGTCTGTCTATACTGTTACTACAGAAATGTTACTGGGGTCCGCCTATACTTCTGCTACAGAATTGTTACAGGGTTTTGCCTATACTGTTACTACAGAAATGTTACTGGGGTCTGCCTATACTTCTGCTACATAAATGTTACTGGGGTCCGCCTATACCTTTGGTACAGAAATGTTACTGGAGTCCGCCTATACCTTTGCTACAGAAATGTTACTGGGTTCTGCCTATACTTTTACTACAGAAATGTTACAGGGGTCTGCCTATACTTCTGCTACAGAAATGTTACAGGGGTCTGCCTATACTTCTAATATAGAAATGTCACTGGGGTCTGCCTATACTTCTGCTACAGAAATGTTACAGGTGTCTGCCTATACTTCTACTACAGAAATGTCACTGGGGTCTGCCTATACTTCTGCTACATCAATGTTACTGGGGTCCGCCTATACCTTTGCTACAGAAGTGTTACTAGGGTCTGCCTATACTTCTGCTACAGAAATGTTACTGGGGTCTGTCTATACTGTTACTACAGAAATGTTACTGGGGTCTGCCTATACTTCTGCTACAGAAATGTTACAGGGGTCTCCCTATACTTTTACTACAGAAATGTTAATGGGGTCTGCCTATGCTTCTGCTACAGAAATGTTACTGGGGTCCACCTATACCTTTGCTACTGAAATGTTACTGGGGTCTGCTATACTTTAACTACAGATATGTGAATGGGGTCTGCCTATACTTCTGCTACAGAAATGTTACTGGGGTCCGCCTATACCTTTACTACTGAAATGTTACTGGGGTCTGCCTATACTTTTACTACAGAAATGCTACTGGGGTCTGCCTATACTTCTGCTACAGAAATGTTACTGGGGTCCGCCTATACCTTTGCTACAGAAATGTTACTGGGGTCTGCATATACTCCTGCTACAGAAATGTTACTGGGGTCCGCCTATACCTTTGCTACAAAAATGTTACTGGGGTCTGCTTATACTTCTGATATATAAATGTTACAGAGGTCTGTCTATACTGTTACTACAGAAATGTTACTGGGGTCTGCCTATACGTCTGCTACAGAAATGTTAGAGGGGTCTGCCTATACATTTTCTAGAGAAATGTTAATGGGGTCTGCCTATACTTCTGCTACTGAAATGTTACTGGGTCTGCCTATACCTTTACTGCAGAAATGTTAATGGGGTCTGCCTATACTTCTACTACAGAAATGTTACTGGGGTCCACCTATACCTTTGCTACAGAAATGTTACAGGGGTCTGCCTAAAATTTTGCTACAGAAATGTTAATGAGGTCTGCCTATACTTCTGCTACAGAAATGTTACTGGGGTCCATCTACACCTGTGCTACTGAAGTGTTACTGGTGGTTGTTTGCCTATACTTCTGCCACAGAAATGTTACAGGGGTCTGTCTATACAGTTACTAAAGAAATGTTAATTTGGTCTGCCTATACTTCTGCTACAGAAATGTTACAGGGGTCTGTCTATACTGTTACTACAGAAATGTTACTGGGGTCTGCCTATACTTTTGCTGCAGAAATGTTACTGGGGTCTGCCTCTACTTTTATTCCAGAAATGTTACTGGGGTCTATCTATACGTTTGCTACAGAAATGTTACTGGGGTCTGCCTATACTTCTGCTACAGAAATGTTACTGGGGTCCACCTATACCTTTGCTACTGAAATGTTACTGGGGTCTGCTATACTTTTACTACAGAAATGTTACTGGGGTCTGCCTATACTTTTACTACAGAAATGTTACTGGGGTCTGTCTATACTGTTACTACAGAAATGTTACTGGGGTCCGCCTATACTTCTGCTACAGAATTGTTACAGGGTTTTGCCTATACTGTTACTACAGAAATGTTACTGGGGTCTGCCTATACTTCTGCTACATAAATGTTACTGGGGTCCGCCTATACCTTTGGTACAGAAATGTTACTGGAGTCCGCCTATACCTTTGCTACAGAAATGTTACTGGGTTCTGCCTATACTTTTACTACAGAAATGTTACAGGGGTCTGCCTATACTTCTGCTACAGAAATGTTACAGGGGTCTGCCTATACTTCTAATATAGAAATGTCACTGGGGTCTGCCTATACTTCTGCTACAGAAATGTTACAGGTGTCTGCCTATACTTCTACTACAGAAATGTCACTGGGGTCTGCCTATACTTCTGCTACATCAATGTTACTGGGGTCCGCCTATACCTTTGCTACAGAAGTGTTACTAGGGTCTGCCTATACTTCTGCTACAGAAATGTTACTGGGGTCTGTCTATACTGTTACTACAGAAATGTTACTGGGGTCTGCCTATACTTCTGCTACAGAAATGTTACAGGGGTCTCCCTATACTTTTACTACAGAAATGTTAATGGGGTCTGCCTATGCTTCTGCTACAGAAATGTTACTGGGGTCCACCTATACCTTTGCTACTGAAATGTTACTGGGGTCTGCTATACTTTTACTACAGAAATGTTAATGGGGTCTGCCTATACTTCTGCTACAGAAATGTTACTGGGGTCCGCCTATACCTTTACTACTGAAATGTTACTGGGGTCTGCCTATACTTTTACTACAGAAATGCTACTGGGGTCTGCCTATACTTCTGCTACAGAAATGTTACTGGGGTCCGCCTATACCTTTGCTACAGAAATGTTACTGGGGTCTGCATATACTTCTGCTACAGAAATGTTACTGGGGTCCGCCTATACCTTTGCTACAAAAATGTTACTGGGGTCTGCTTATACTTCTGATATATAAATGTTACAGAGGTCTGTCTATACTGTTACTACAGAAATGTTACTGGGGTCTGCCTATACGTCTGCTACAGAAATGTTAGAGGGGTCTGCCTATACATTTTCTAGAGAAATGTTAATGGGGTCTGCCTATACTTCTGCTACTGAAATGTTACTGGGTCTGCCTATACCTTTACTGCAGAAATGTTAATGGGGTCTGCCTATACTTCTGCTACAGAAATGTTACTGGGGTCCACCTATACCTTTGCTACAGAAATGTTACAGGGGTCTGCCTAAAATTTTGCTACAGAAATGTTAATGAGGTCTGCCTATACTTCTGCTACAGAAATGTTACTGGGGTCCATCTATACCTGTGCTACTGAAGTGTTACTGGTGGTTGTTTGCCTATACTTCTGCCACAGAAATGTTACAGGGGTCTGTCTATACAGTTACTAAAGAAATGTTAATTTGGTCTGCCTATACTTCTGCTACAGAAATGTTACAGGGGTCTGTCTATACTGTTACTACAGAAATGTTACTGGGGTCTGCCTATACTTTTGCTGCAGAAATGTTACTGGGGTCTGCCTCTACTTTTATTCCAGAAATGTTACTGGGGTCTATCTATACGTTTGCTACAGAAATGTTACTGGGGTCTGCCAATACTTCTGCTACAGAAATGTTACAGGGGTCTTTCTATACTATGGGTTCACTAAGTCTTCCCATCGGGGAGTTTTACAGATCTGGCACAAATACACTGACTGACTAGGGCAGAAATGTGGGCCGAGGCCAAGGTCGTTGGTGGGGTGAAACTCTCCCAAGGTTGGGCACTCTGATTTCTTCCTGTGTAATACCATCTTTGTGCACTGACAGCATAGACGAGCCCAAGGAACTTAAAGACTTCCCCTTGTAGTGTTGAGTTATCTGTGTGGGGACACATGGATTTCCCATTGCTATGTAGCTCAGGGCACCTTGGGCACACATGGTGGAGGCTGGGACCGAGCCTGATCCAGGGTCCACTCACATACTTCCCACGCAGACTATAGCGGGTCCTGGTCATGCTAATGTCCTTGTAATGCCACCTCCTCCAGCTTGGGGTCATGGGATCAGCACTGGGCAACATATATTTTCTCTCGTGTTACCACAGTTATCCGCGCCACTGGTTTGGGCCAAACAAGAGGAGCGTTACTGCATTCATGAGAGGTTCACAGCTGTACTAGCATCGGAGTCCGCTTCATGCCCGCGATTGCTAAGGGTGTGGCAGAGGCCTATATCCTGGGGGAAATGCAACTGCACCAGGTTGGGCCTGTGGAATTTCTTCCTGGTTAATACAGTCTTTGGAGCGGTGAAAGCAAATGTAACTCATTTAATGAGACCTTCACAGCTATACTAGCATCGGAGTCCGCTTCATGCCTGCGATTGCTGAGGGTCTGGGCAGAGTCCTATGTCCTGGGGGGAAAGCAACTGTGCCAGGTTGTGCCTGTGGAACTTGTTCCTGGTTAATCCAGTCTTTGGAGTGGTGAAAGCAACTGCAAATAATTAAATGAGACGTTCACAGCTGTACTAGCATCGAAGTCCGCTTTATGCCCACGAACCCACTGACTTACTAGGGCAGAAATATAGGCCAAGGCCCTTCAGAGGGTGAAACTCTGCCATGTTTGGGCACTCTGATTTCCTCATGTGTAATACCGTGCTTGAGTTTCTTGGACTAGCCTATGCTGTGAGTGCACAATGAGTTCCCATTGCATTGCTTTACCTGTCTGGCACAAATACACTGACTGACTAAGGTAGAAATGTTGGCCGAGGTCCTTGACGGGGTGAAAGTCTGCCATGTTTGGGCGCTCTGATTTCTTCTTGTGTAATACTATCTTTGTGCTCCGACAGCATAGGCAAGCTCAAGGAACTCAAAGACTTTCCATTGCGGTGTTGAGCTATCTAACGCCTACACAGAATGAATTGTCTGTGGACACATGGATTTCCCATTGCTATGTAACTCGCGGCACCTTTGGTCACACAAGATGGAGGCTGGGACCGAGACTGACCCTGGGCCCGCTTTTCAAACAGAGTATTGCTGCATTGTGGAGATGTGTAGAAGTGCAGGCACCTGAGTCCCCTTTATGCCCACGCTTGCGGCTCCTGACAATTTTGCGACGGAGGTGACATGGGATTGGAATGATGATCGTACATCAATTTATCATCGATTCTCAACAGCATTGTGGGCTATCGCCCCCCTTTCAAAGAGGGTCGCTGCCTGGGCCTGCCAACCATCTGCAGTATGTGCCTCTGATTCCTTCTCATCGCAGATGTACTTAGAAATAGACATGAGAGTGGTGTAGCTATGAAGCGAGCATGTGGCATGAGGGCAACTACAGGCTGCGCAGGGAAACTTTTGGGTGCGCTGTGGATGCAGGGTCGGGCAGCATGTAACCCAGGAGAAGAGGCAGCGGTGTCACACACAGGCAGTGATTGTCCTTGGTTGCAGGTAGTGTGGTGCTTAGCTAAGGTGTGCCTTGCTAATGAGGGTTTGTCCAAAGTAAAAGTTGTTAGGGTGGAGGGCAGACTCTTGCCCCCATTGTGGCTTAATAGTGGGACCTGGGAGCCTCAGATGCAGCCATGCATGCTGCCCCTGCCCTTCCCTATCCGTTTCTGTGGTGTTTCCATGACTTTCGGATGTTTTCCAGAGTTACACATGTCATGACCTATGCGGAGCATCGGTCATATACAAAAATGCTCGAGTTGCCCATTGACTTCAATGGGGTTCGTTACTCGAAACGAGCTCTCGAGCATCGCGGAAAGTTCGACTTGAGCAACGAGCACCCGAGCATTTTGGTGCTCGTTCATCTCTAGTAGGTACCCATCTTTCCCAGGTTAAGATTAGACCATCTGGCATTAGCGTTAGGACCCATCTGAAAGTTTGGCCACCTGGACGTTGGTAGATGGGCCAATGTAATTTGATCAAATTATATACGAAGATCCTTGCATTATTTAATGTGGTTAGAGTATTTATTACGGTATGCATACCTCTGATAGTAAATGTATTTTGAATGTTGTTAGTTACAATCATTCCCTGCACGGTCTCCAACTAAAGAAATGTAAAAACTTAAAGGCGTCCCCATGAACATTTATTTTTAAAAATAATTTTCATAAAATATAAATCAGCTCTACAATAAAGAGGCGATACAAAGGTACACTGAATTACAGCAACGAGATTTATTACAATAGAAAGAAACAAGTTGATGTTTTTGTGGTTAAATAGAAGAAAATTGCGGAGGAAAACAGGTCAAAGTATTACCGCTACGATACATTACAATGATGAACACGGCACCGCGGACAGTGCGAGGGAGCCAGTCAGAATGGGATGATGTCCGAATGTAGGATGTTGACATTTCTTCCCGCGTGGAGAGTTATAATACCAATCCAATTATTTCTGCTAACGAGGAAGTTTAAAAGCTTTGAATCTCTTGCCAATGTTATCCCAGTAGCTAAAGTGATGTGACTAATTACAATTCTGAAATGTTCAGGGAATTAACCGAATATTAAAAGACCTTCCATGTTGTAAGAAAAAATGACAGATGGTAAGATATGGTTAAAAATAAAGAAAGCCATACTGGCCACTCTAATCCTTCTGGTCCAGGACAACAACTTCCATTCTCAATGTCCATCAGTATTTATATTGGTTGTAGTGGTGACATCCCGTATACACACAGCAAACAAGATTGTACAGACAGCAGCATTTGGAGACCAGTTAGTTCCCTGCTGTTTTACAAGCCTTGTTCCAAGGCAAGGAGGAAAAATGCACAGCCTGTCAGAGGTCTGGATCACGACCCAAATACTTGTCCAAATAAGTTATATAGTCCAGGCAGCACGAGATGAATACAAATAAACTCTTTAATCCTCCATAACCAGCGACGTTTCTACTCGTAAAAAAGGGTTTTTATCAAGCTTCATATATAACTTATTCCGTAAACACACGACTCCTGTAACCAATCACAGGCCACAGCAGTGTAGAGTTACATACCTTTGAGACCAGTGATCGGCTGAAGCGGTGATGTTCCCTATGCACATGTGATGACTGTAGCCAATGTAAACAGGACTGGTGGTGCTGGACCCACAGGGAATTAGAATAGTGAACATGACGGTCTTATTTTTTAATTTTATTGCAAAACATATGGATTCTTGAAATGGAGGAATAGATTTGACAAATAAAACATGACGCCAGGACTTAATAGTAAAAGAAACTACTCCCGAGAATGGAAAATCATAACAAGGGGCGAGAAGACAAAGACCGGACACAAACGTGCTGAAATCCTAATTAATAAAATACACATCTAAAGTCCACAACAAAATAAGATACAGAAATGGTACCGTGTTTCCCCGAAAATAGGACACTGTCTTATATTAATTTTTGACTCAAAAGAGGCACAGTGTTTTATTTTCAGGAGGGGTGTGTCTTTTCCTTACCCAGCCGCCGCCATCTGTGTCCCTCATGCTGGTCCCCACACTGCTGCAGTCCTCAGCGCTGACAGGATTCTCTTCTCCTGGTAACAGGGTTTTAAATACCTCGCCTCCAATGAGCGCTGTGATTGGATCGAGGGCCAGCCAATCAGAGCCGATGCTCGGTGAACCAATCACAGCCATTCACTGTCATTCACTGAAAGGCTGTGAATGATTGAGCGCCGGCTTTGATTGGCTGACGCTCGATACAATCACAGCGCTCTCTTAACAGAGGGCAGGGTATTCAAAGCCTTGTCACCACAAGAGAATCCTATCAGCGCTGAGGACTGCAGCCTGCCACAGCGCCGGAGACCAGCGTGAGGGACACAGATGCCGGTGGGTATTCTTTTTTTTTTAAACCTAGTGTAGCTAGGGCTTATTTTCAAGGGGAGCTTATATTTCAAGGCCTCCTCCACCCCACCTCCCCTTGAAAATAAGGGTAGGGCTTATTATCAGGGTAGGGTTTATTTTGGGGAAAATGATCACTGTCTACCGACTGGTATCAGAGAGCAAAATTAAAGCAGAAATACAATGAGGATAAAAAAAAGAAAAGGGGGAGAATGGAGTGGAAAGAGAACAGGTGAAAGAAAAGGAGATGAAGGGGAGGTATAGACAAAACAATGATTAGTTTCTAGGTGAAAAAGGATCAGAAGAATGAATCACAACATAAGGGACGGGTATTCCTAAGAGTTTTTAAAGCACAACAGATAGTACCAGGTAAGTCTAAACTTATTTTGACATCCCCGAAGATGGCCCGTTAGGTCTTCTATTCCTTTCACCGTTTGGATTTTTTTGAACCAGATGCGTATAGAAGATGGAGTCACTTGTCTCCCTACAGCTGGCATATATATGCGGGCCGCAATGATCATAGTAACATAGTATGCCTGGCCGAAAAAAACATTTGTCCATCCAGTTCAGCCTATTACGCCTCAATGTTGATCTAGAGGAAGGCAAAAACCCAATAAGGTAGAAGCCAATCCTCTCCATTTAAGGGAAAAAAATATTTCCTGACTTCAATCTGGCAATCAGAATAATCCCCGGATAAACAACCCTTTCGCAGTTATTAATGAGTGTAAAAGGATGGCAAATTATCAACCTCATAACAGAGAGAGGAATCCTGCACAGATAGAGAAGGAAAATACTTATTTTTAACCATTGCCTAACCTCCGGCAATTCTATTGAAGAATAGCAGATTAGGCTTTAAGAGTACAAAAGGGTCTTGTCAAAATAAATGAGAAGCAAGACAAGACCAGCACATCTTGAAGTAGGTACTTTTCTGTCTTCCAGTAGATACTGACATATTGTTTTTGGAAATTTTTGATGGCGTAAGTTACCATTGTAAAATTACATTTTTGGACCATTTTCCAATGAGAAGGGGCTTTTAATGCTTTTTCTTACCCAAGCTGAAATAGTGTGGCACAGCGTTTGCTTGAGCTCTATGCCAATCATTCAGTGGGAATTGAGGATCAAGGTCTTCTTCCATTTCAACATTTTTTATGTTTTTTATTTTTTTAAAGGATAGATAAAAAGGAGTCATAGTAGGAATAATAGATGCCCTCTTCAAGATGTTAAGGCACTGAATATCAGATAAAAGCAGATTTGGGAAAGATGGGAGTAGTAGTTTCACTTTTATGCATAATATGACAAATACTTAAAGTCTTGTAAAACTCAGTGTTGGAAATATTATGATGCAAGTTCAACCGAATTATTATCTGTTAGAAGCTCCTCTATAGAAATAATAGTAGCATCTTCCATGACAAAAGGCCAATTCCGGGCAAATAGGAGTTAGGAAATTGTAGAGGCAGGACGTATGTGGCCGTCAACAGGGAAATCAATAAAATTATGGCTGTTGAAATATACATATGTAAAAAAACAACAAAAGAGGAAAAAAAAGAAAAACTGTCTCCTCATGAAAAATGGTTTTCCAGACTAAAAAAATAGGCAATTCATTCTCAGGGTAGAGATTTTTTGGAGCAAGGCTTTTATTTGGGTTATTCCATTAATAAAGAACTTCACTACTCCCTTTTTTGTAGCTTGATGAAGGAGACTGCCCTACTTATTGGTGTATGGAGAGCTTTTCAAGGTTATATAGCCTAGATAAGACATATTATGTAGCGTTTCAGGGAGACACATTCCCAATCATACTTGATTTGAAATCTATGATCAAGTTCTCCCTATGTAATATTGGAATGTTATTCTTAAAGATAGACCATCAATAGTGATCAGCGGAGGTCCCCTGCTCAGGACCCCCAACAGGAAGCAAATATCTCTGTATATTTGGCAATGGCCAAGCATGGTATTGCAGGCACAACTCCCATTAACTTCTATTCATTATCAAGGATTGATCGTTATGAATTCTGTTACCCGCTTACCTCTTTTACTATAGATTTGCTATACTTTTATTATCTTCATTATTGGCCCACGTGGTTCATGATATCAGATGGACTATATTGAAGGCATTTGCTTCATTATGCTTTTTTCATCCATCATGCTTATGATCATGTTTAGAGATGAGCGAACACCAAAATGTTCGGGTGTTCGTTATTCGGAACGAACTTCCCGTGATGCTCGAGGGTTCGTTTCGAACAACGAACCCCATTGAAGTCAATGGGCGACCAGAACATTTTTGTATTTCGCCGATGCTCGCTAAGGTTTTCATGTGTGAAAATCTGGGCAATTCAAGAAAGTGATGGGAATGACACAGTGACGGATAGGGCAGGCGAGGGGCTACATGTTGGGCTGCATCTCAAGTTCACAGGTCCCACTATTAAGCCACAATACCGGCAAGAGTGGGCCCCCCCCCCTCCCAACAACTTTTACTTCTGAAAAGCCCTCATTAGCATGGCATACCTTTGCTAAGCACCACACTACCTCCAACAAAGCACAATCACTGCCTGCATGACACTCCACTGACACTTCTCCTGGGTTACATGCTGACCAACCGCCCCCCCTCCCCCCCACAGGGCACACCAAAGTGTCCCTGGGCAGCCTTCAGCTGCCCTCATGCCACACCACGCTCATGTCTATTTAGAATTGCGTCTGCCATGACGAGGGACCGCAGGCACACACTGCAGAGGTTGGCACGGCTAGGCAGCGACCCTCTTTAAAAGTGGCGGAGCGATAGCCCACAATGCTGTACAGAAGCAATGAGAAATAGAATCCTGTGCCACCGCCATCAGGAGCTGCACACGTGGGCATAGCAATGGGGAACCTATGTGCCACACACTATTCATTCTGTCAAGGTGTCTGCATGCCCCAGTCAGACCGGGCTTTTTAATTCATAGACACAGGCAGGTACAACTCCCTATTGTGAAGTCCCTGTCGACCCACAGCATGGGTGGCTCCCTGGAACCCACCGGTGGTACACAGAAATATCCCATTGCATTGCCCAACACAGCTGAGGTAGTAATGTCGTGCTTAATGCAGGTGGGCTTCGGCCCACACTGCATGCCCCAGTCTGACTGGGGTTCTTTATAAGTGTACAGATGTAGTAATGCTGTATTACCAGTGATTTGATTTCACAGGCAGGAAATAAATTGGCGCAAGACTGCAGGCCAAATATTATTTTTGCACTTTTTGGAAAACGAACGGCCCCACTGCCTTTAGTGAATGAATAATCTAAGTTTAATAACTGTGCTGTGTCCCTGCTAATGTGTCACTGAACGTGAGGGTAGCAGAGTTATTATAACTCTGGCAGAGCAGGTATTTTTTTTCCCAATTAAGGAAAGCAAATGGCGAAGCCAGCAGTAAAGCGTAGCTGGGTGCGTATGATTTAGCACTGTTCTTCACGCAGCTCACACGTCTCCACCGCCCGTAAGGACGGACAGAGGCTGGACAAATTGATTTGTTTTCAGTTTTTTCCCACCAAAAGGCAGCACTGCGTATATTCAATGAACATGAGAAGTTTAATAACTGTGCTGTGTCCCTGCTTATGTGTCACAGAACGTGAGGGTAGCAGAGTTATTATAACTCTGGCAGAGCAGGTATTTTTTTTCCCAATTAAGGAAAGCAAATGGCGAAGCCAGCAGTAAAGCGTAGCTGGGTGCGTATGATTTAGCACTGTTCTTCATGCAGCTCACACGTCTCCACCGCCCGTAAGGACGGACAGAGGCTGGACAAATTGATTTGTTTTCAGTTTTTTCCCACCAAAAGGCAGCACTGCGTATATTCTATGAATAATAACTGTGTTGTGGCCCTGCCTATACAATTCTTTCCCTGCAGTATCAATGGAGGGTGGAATGCTCTGCAGAGGCGATTTTGAGAAGCCCAAAAAAAATGCAGCACAGCCAACAGCAGCCTGGACAGTACTGCACACGGATAAATATGGCCCTAGAAAGGACCGTTGAGGTTCTTGAAGGCTACACTCACTCCTAACACTCTCCCTGCCTATGCAGCACTTCTGTCCCTAATGCCAGGTGCAACGGTCTGCAGAGGCGATTTTGAGAAAAAAAAAAATGCCACTGCTAACAGCAGCCAACACACAGCTATCAGTGGCCCTAATAAGGACCTTTGGGGGGTCTTGAAGCCTACACTAACTACCAATTCTTTCCCTACAGCAGCTCCGGTATAAACAGCACTGTCCCTCATCTAACTCACACCGCATCTGAGGCGAGCCGCGGGAGGGGCCGACTTTTATATTAGGCGAATACCTGATCTCGCCAGCCACTCACAGCAGGGGGGTGGTATAGGGCTTAAACGTTGCAGGGGGAAGTTGTAATGCCTTCCCTGTCTTTCAATTGGCCAGAAAAGCGCGCAAACGTCTCAGGGAAGGAAGTGAAAGTAACCAGAACACCGCATGGTGTTCGTTACGAATAACGAACATCCCGAACACCCTAATATTCGCACGAATATCAAGCTCGGACGAACGCGTTCGCTCATCTCTAATCATGTTATATCTACACTGACTGGCTTGCAAGAGTCACACAACCTGTTAATTCAGAAAAGTAGATGTCTTTAGTAAGCACCACTAGGCCCATATCATGTGGCCTCATTAACTGTAGGTTTAATTTTTTTCACATGTTTCTGTGGCACCATAGTTTATTATTTATATAGCATCTGGCATAAAGCAGTTGTAATAGCTATGATGCATAAGCTTTCCCTGTTGTCTACAATTTTGATCTAATGTAATAAAGGATTGACTTTAGTTGCTGGCTCTAGGTCCACTTTTGTCACCTTTAAAAGTAAAGGCTGCGCTTCTTTTCTTACTTACCACAATATATTTTCATATGGATCCCGGTCACAGTAGACCTGCAGTAACTATAATTTAGGATGTTTGATAGATCAAAGCTATTCCACAAATTAACTCTCTTATTGAGTGTTCAATGTCTCTGAATGCCCTGATGTATTAAAACTCTGTCTTCACATTTCCCACATTCCAAATAAGTACACGGTTTTTCTAATGAGTTTTCAAAACTTGATTTCTTTGTAAAATTCCACATCTAGAATATCAAAAAGTCTTCCCCTCCGTGTGGTGACGTCTCTGATGTTTAATAAGATCTGATCTCCGCACATAACCTTTCCCACATTCTGAACACGAAAATGGCTTCTCCCCTGTGTGGGTTCTCTTATGTTTAACAAGAGTTGATTTATCTGTAAAGCATTTCCCACATTCTGGACATGCATACGGCTTCTCTCCTGTGTGACGTCTTTGATGCTCCCTACATTTGACATTAGTAGTGAAGCTTTTCCCACATTCTGAACATGAAAATTCTCCTGTGTGAATTCTCTGATGTTGGACAAGATCTGATTTTTCTATAAAACATTTCCCACATTCTGAACACAAATATGGCCTCTCTCCTGTGTGAATTTTGATATGTCTAACAAGATCTGATTTACGTGTAAAACTTTTCTCGCATTCGGAACATGAACATAGATTTTCTCTTGTGTGAGTTCTGCCATGTCTAAGAAGATTTGATTTATGTGCAAAGCATTTCCCACATTCTGAACATGAAAATGGTTTCTCTCCTGTATGATCTCTCTTATGTTTAACAAGATCAGATTTATGTGTAAAGCATTTCCCACATTCTGAACATGAAAATGGTTTCTCTCCTGTGTGAATTCTCTGATGGTTAACAAGACGTGATTTAATTGGAAAACATTTCCCACATTCTGAACATGAAAATGGCTTCTCTCCTGTATGATCTCTCTTATGTTTAACAAGATCAGATTTATCTGTAAAGCATTTCCCACATTCTGAACATGAAAATGGTTTCTCTCCTGTATGATCTCTCTTATGTTTAACAAGATCAGATTTATCTGTAAAGCATTTCCCACATTCTGAACATGAAAATGGTTTCTCTCCTGTGTGAATTCTCTGATGTTTAACAAGACGTGATTTAATTGGAAAACATTTCCCACATTCTGAACATGAAAATGGCTTCTCTCCTGTATGATTTCTCTTATGTCTAACAAGATCAGATCTATCTGTAAAGCATTTCCCACAGTCTGAACATGAAAATGGTTTCTCTCCGGTGTGAATTTTCTGATGTTTAACAAGACGTGATTTAATTGGAAAACATTTCCCACATTCTGAACATGAAAATGGTTTCTCTCCTGTGTGAATTGTCTGATGTTTAACAAGATCAGATTTATCTGTAAAGCATTTCCCACATTCTGAACATGAAAATGGTTTCTCTCCTGTGTGAATTCTCTGATGTTTAACAAGACGTGATTTAATTGGAAAACATTTCCCACATTCTGAACATGAAAATGGTTTCTCTCCTGTGTGAATTCTCTGATGTTTAACAAGAAGTGATTTAATTGGAAAACATTTCCCACATTCTGAACATGAAAATGGCTTCTCTCCTTTATGATCTCTCTCATGTCTAACAAGTTCTGAGTTATCTGCAAAACGTTTCCCACATCTTGAACACAAGTAGGGCTTCTCTGCTGTATGAATTCTGATATGTTTTACAAGATCTGATTTACTCGTAAAACCTTTCACACATTCTGAACATGAAACTAGATTTTCTCCTGTGTGAGTTCGAGCATGTCTAATAAATCTTGCTTTATATGCAAAACATTTCCCACATTGTGAACATGAATACAGTTTCTCTCCAGTGTGACTGATTCTTTTTCTAAAACCTGAGTTGTTTGTAAGCTGTTTTCCACATTCATGAAACATTTTCTGACCTGTATTTGTAGCAAAATTCTGTGATTGGTCAGGAGAAGGTTCCTTATGATTAGAGGGATCATAGGATAAATCTGTACTTTCAAGTTTTGGATAAACAATACTGGTAATAACGTTTTCTTCTGAAGAGTGATACATGATATTTTCATCTTCTGTTTTACAATTTAGTGATGACATAAATTTTCCATCAGAGTCCATATTAGCATCATGTGATAGATCTGTCCTATCAAGTTCTGGATGTACATTAAGCACAATGGGGTTTTCCTCTGAAGAGGGCTGAACAAGGTCTTCATCTTCTACTTTACAATTTAGCGATGGAATGAAATTTCCATCAAAGTTCTTATTGGGATCATATGATAGATGTGTCCCATCAAGTTCTGGATGAACATTAAGTGTAATGGGATTTTCTCCTAAAGAGCGCTGCACAATATCTTCTACTTCTTCTTTATAATTTACTGATGACATGACGCTTCCATCAGAGTTCCTATTGGGATCATATGATAGATCTGTCCTATCAAGTTCTGGATGTACATTAAGCACAATGGGGTTTTCCTCTGAAGAGGGCTGAACAAGGTCTTCATCTTCTACTTTACAATTTAGCGATGGAATGAAATTTCCATCAAAGTTCTTATTGGGATCATATGATAGATGTGTCCCATCAAGTTCTGGATGAACATTAAGTGTAATGGGATTTTCTCCTAAAGAGCGCTGCACAATATCTTCTACTTCTTCTTTATAATTTACTGATGACATGACGTTTCCATCAGAGTTCCTATTGCGATCATATGATAGATCTGTACTGTCAAGTTCTGGATGTACATGGAAGTTAATGAGGTTTTCTCCTAAAGAGTGCTGCACAATATCTTCTTCTTTTACTTTATAATTTAGCAATGACATGGAGTTTCCATCAGAATTCTCACTAGGATTATCTGTTAGAATTAAAATTTGATATTGTAATTCCTTTTTCAAACTACAAATGTGGACAAATTTTATAACAGTCCTATTAGGCTGACAAAACAGAGTACCTGCACTTTACCTGGCGACAGGCTTCCTCTAGGTGCTAGCTGACCCTCACAGGACAGAACACCTATACAACAAAAGACAGACCAGGACTGGTAGGAATAAAGAGACAGGTTGCAAGGAAACAGAGGCACAGGGGAAGACAATAGACAGAGGGATGCAAGAAAGGACAGAATGACAAAGCGCAGGACACAGAATGCAAACAGGATAACTTGAACAAACATGTTCTATGCTGGAAGCCAGAGAGCAGGTCTGAAACAACATCAGCTCTGCAGCACTGATGTGGAGTCCCAGCACAGCTATATAGGAAGGAGATTGGCAAAGAGCCTACAGCTGAGCAGAGAAGAGCTAGAGTAATTAACCATAGCAGTTCTGGAAGCAGGTAAGAAAGCTCAGTTTACAGGGAGAGTAGGACGACGCCCACATCTGCCAGCACCAGGGAGAGGGAAGTAAGTCTGAACAAAAGATCTAACAGTTATGAATGTCCATTTATCATACCAAATCTTAATGCCTTCACACAACATTATCAATGTTCATTAATCATACCATATTTTAGGCTAAGGGCCATACTTCCTTGTCAGACTCATGGCTGTCACAGACTGGCAGCAGGAGCTCACTATCTCACTGAAGTGGATCAGAAAATGAGCTGCAAATGACACTGCGTTCAGGAACATTTTTATGACCTGCAGACACACCTACACAGGTGTCTACTGACTACAGAGCAGAAATAATCCTTTTTCTGCTGGAGTTATCCGCAAACAATCTGCCCTTAGGTCCCGTAACGACAATCTCCAGTACTACATTGCTACACCAGCCTAAAACTACTTAATTCTGGTTCAAAACACATTTTTTGGAGAAAAAAAAGGCTGCAAGGTCTCAAGGAGATTTTACTTTAAACTAAACTCAGAAGTGGATTTAAAATGAATTGGAAATATAAAGCTAGAACATTCTTCTCCTTCATGCCCGATCCGCTTTTGACTTTTACTCAAAAATATGCATGAAAACCTTCCACAAAAACTGCCTCAAACACTGCCGTGCCATTTTTCCAAAAAGCATTGAAAGCACTTTTAACAAGATAATGTACGCTTTTCAGGCTTAATTCATTGATATTTTAATAAGGTCTGTACAGTCTACAGTCCTTAATTTAATTAAGAACTAAATTACTTAATTAAGAACTAAAATTTAAAGTCTAAATTCTAAGTAAAATGAATTCAACAAGGTGGGTGAAACGTTTATTACAGATTCTGATTAAGAATTTCACTCCATCTATACCATACATCATAAAGATACTTTATTAAATTAAAGGAGTTGTCCGAGTTATTTGTTTTATATAGTTTTGGGCTCTCTATGCAATTAATGACCTCAAGTTATTGAGTTCAGCATAACTTAAGTCACTTTTTCAGGTTCAAGGGCTTGCAAGTTAGGGTTAGGGTTTGAAATATACGAACTACATGACTGCTACAAATACAGGTGGCATGGACCGCGCTTGTTGCCCAGTAAGAATGTGCTAATGTTTTGTTTGAGCAACGCTGTAATAATTGTTATTTCTTTTATTTTTATAATTTCAAGGACACTTGTGGGGCATTTACATTCTGGAATAGACAATTAACTGTCGTAATCATAAAGATTAGTTTGTGAGTTCTAAAGTCCAGAAATTAAATGTGCAAAAAAATATTCTAAAAAAAATATTGATAAAGAACAAGATTTGTTTGAGTCTACAAACTCTCCCAAAATAATTCTGCCCTTTTTTGAAAGTCTGTGCACCAAGCAGAAAATGTAAATAAAAGGATCTCTTAAAAAGAATCCCACCCTTAAAGATTGATTAGTGAGGAATGAGCGATCTAGTCTAAAAAATGTTTTATAAAACACATTAAAAAAAAAGAATAAAATGGACTACCTAAAAAGAATCCCCTTACGCACGACCTCTTTGGCTTCACCTATACGTTAGATAAAATTAATAACTTAAAACTGTGTGGTAAGTCTTGAAACAGCTCCCTGGTTGACATGGTCACATCAAGCACTAAAACCATGTACCCCTCCTCCTCACATGCTTGCTGCAAACACCGCTAGCAGTTGCGGGGATAGGCTAAAGGAAGCAGCACTCTGAAAGCCTATCGGCATCCTTAGACTTGAAGGATTGTCCAGGTGCCTTGTTCTTAAACAGGAGTTATTCTTTTAACTGAGTCTGGAACTCAAGGAAAATTGGGCTCGTTAGCATTTTTTTTAAAGAAAAGAACATATGAATAATAGCTAAAGATATGAATAAGGTAGATTTTGGCCTTTTAAGACCCAGCTCTTTCGCTTCACCAGGTATGGCTGGAATTGTTGAACTGACAAAATATTATGTCAGCACTCAGACATGGGGGAATAAAAGCTTCTGCTTTATTTCTTCATTGCTTATCACAGAGACGGGAAGTCTATATGTAAATTTTTCTTAAAAGCCCTTCACAGGTATAGACTAAAAGAATATAGTTTATTAGAAACTCTTAAAAACATATACGGGCTGACTAACAGTACTAACATACATTAACACAAAAAAGAGGAGAAGATATATTTAGGTGCAAGTTTGAATTATGCATCCAATGTCTCCAATGTAGATAATGGTCACAATAGCATGGTCAGTATAAGTGGATAACTTTAGTGCATATACAGAGTTCCTGCACTGAATGACTTTTTTTTTTTGGCCTGATTAAGAATGATTGACAGATCTCCTCCTCTCAGCAGCCCTCATTGGTGTATTCATCAAATCCCTCCCACAGGGAGGTTCTCTCCCTGGTATATGCAGCGCTGATCTTGCACTAGCTAACCATTTACCTGTGGCTCACCATCAGGGCCACAGGCTTTATCTGTTTGTTATTTTACTCTATGTTTGGCACACTAGGTAGCCTTATCTTGGGGACCTATTGTTTGAGCAGAAAAATTTGTTGAAGCCTATTTTTGGCTGCCTGCTTGAATATTAGATTGGTTGTCTGAACTTTTGATAGGAGTCTAGCATTTCTACATTAGTGTTGCTGACATTGCAACACTCTTAGGAGGATAGGTATGCAGCTTTAAATACAGGATCCTCTTTAGCTGACCTATCTGAACATGCACCTGACTTTCTATTAATGTCAGTGCATATGACTAGAAACTCTACATTAGTGCTGCTAACATTGCAACACTTGTAGGAGGATAGGTATACAGCGCTAAATACAGGACCCTTATAGCTGACATATCTAAACACGCATCTGACTTGTGACTACTGTCAATGCATAAGTTCTTTATCTGAGTCCTCCTTCCTTCTTTACCAACGTAGCCACTATACCATCGTACCCTGCTGGCTTTTTGTCTAACGGTGTCTGGTATATATATATACCTTTTGGCGACATCTTCGCAGACAACCCACTTTCTTGCCAATTTAATCCTACTGATTATATATCCTAAAAGAGGAAGATAGCTTAGTCAATTAAATGATTGACGCTATTAATCCCACTAAAGATTTTTTGGTCAAATATACATCTGTGGCTCCTGATGAACCGCTCTAAAGCGAGCGGAGAAACGCGTTGAGCCGTATTTCTCTGTGACTTCACCAGTCATTCAGAGCCGTAGTTCTCTGCGACCTCTACATACGACTGTCACCAGTCATTCAGTGCAGGAACTCTGTATATGCACTAAAGTTATCCACTTATACTGACCATGCTATTGTGACCATTATCTACATTGGAGACATTGGATGCATAATTCAAACTTGCACCTAAATATATCTTCTCCTCTTTTTTGTGTTAATGTATGTTAGTACTGTTAGTCAGCCCGTATATGTTTTTAAGAGTTTCTAATAAACTATATTCTTTTAGTCTATACCTGTGAAGGGCTTTATTTCTTCACTTTCATTTAAAATAAGTTTGTTTACAGGCATAAAAATTGCATCTTCCCTACACGTTTCAAACTAAGAACAAACTGTTCAAAATGTGTAGGCAACATGGAGCTTTATGTCACCATGGAGTTCACCTGCACAGTGGTGGTATATAAACATCATTTCTTAGTTACCGCCAAAAAAAATGTTGCTTATGTCAGGTTTATATAAGTCAGGTAGAGATTGGAGTCAGGAAAAGTGTGTCCACTTAACCAATCTAAACACATTGGTAAGGTAAACAGTCAAGTAATTGAGCAAGTAGTGGGTGAGTCAAGTGGTAGAATGAGTAAAGTAGCTTTGTACATTGTAGCACTAAGGCCTTTACATGACCGTTATTGCTTCCCTGTGCCCACAGTAAAGGGCAACAAGACAGTTGAAAAAAATAATGTCAATAGTATATCTGTATCTTCTTACCTTGTGATATAAGAGGATGGTGGTTCTCAATCATGATGTCCTTGTACAGATCCTTGTGTCCTTCAAAATACTCCCACTCCTCCATGGAAAAATGGACAGTGACATCCTGACACCTTATAGGCACCTGACACACACAATGATACTGTCATTAGACAGTACTAGTGCTGTTACTGTATAATTTCCCAACATTCCCAGCAGTGTCACCTCTCCAGTCAGCAGCTCAGTGATCTTGTTGGTGAGTTCTAGGATCTTCTGCTCATGTATCGGTAAGTGAGGAGGAGTCACTGTGATCGGGCTCTGGCCCCTGCTCCATCCTCCTGACTCATGGAGATGGCTGTTCGGAGTCGTACCGTCAGCCGATGTCTTCTTCACCATCGTGTAATTCTGGGTATGGAGGGAGACAGGTAGAGAATTGAAGTAGAAAGTGAGAGATTGTGATCTAGTGATACATCTGGCAGCCAAGCATGCATATTGCAACTCCAATCATTTCAATGGGACTGCTTGAGATAGAGGCTGGATTTTGTGTCAATGTGGAAGCTGTTGAAAGGTCATATGGAGAGGTGGAGAAAGTGAAGGAGGCATAGGAGTAAGGTCAGGAGGGGACAGACAAGGATGAATGTATCACAACTCTCGGAGTACCATGAAATGTGGACCACCCCTTTTGGCTTCATACCCCACCTGTAGGATAATGACCCAATGTGCTGTTAGGGATATGTATCACCACTGGCCATGCATGCTGCTCAGGTGAACCCCATCACTGACAGCGTTCTTCAATGCCAGGAATATGCAGTGCAGGAATGGCTTTTTGAGCAAATAAATGGTGGTTGTGCATCTGGTACTGTTGGTTAGCATGGAGCATTTCATTGCTGAAAGCATCTGAAGGGCAGCATTTCCATTACAAGCAACAGTGCAATGCTTGCATTCAGGCTCTGTGATCATGGATAGTTGGCGCTGTGGGATAGAGGGATGGCTGCTGACCTGGGACACTCTGGAATGTGGGGTAGATGTCAATGTCAGTGAAGATGATGGTGGCCATTCAATTTCTGCTCTCCGATCAGAGCAGAGGAGAGGCCTGAAGTAGCCATGTTACTGCCCCTACACAAAACTGCCTCTCTGTGCTCAGAGGCTACTGCATGAACAAGGAGGGAGATGAAGGAAGAGACCACTAAAGAACGTAGGAGTAGAGACCAGGATGAGGCTGACTCTTTAACCTCTGGAACAGGTGGGCTCTCCAAGGCAGTGTGGGTGGTGGCAGTTCATGTGGCTGTTCATACAAGTTGTGCTGAGGTTCTTTTACATTCTTGCCATGTTTTAAATGCTTACCGCAGATCTTACAGATGACCACTCTTCTGTCATCAGCTGCGGTTTCAAAGACACATTTGGTGACATCATCAAGACACCCTGGCTGCTGATTGGCTGCACACTGACCTCTGCAGCAGGCATTATGGGAAATTCAATTTTCCCATGATTTATTTCAAGTATTGGTTCAAACCCAGTTTGATTTTGCAAAAATCTTGATGATTTTACCACCTAATCGATCAAGATGAGCAACACTACTTCTAGGTGCTTGGTTTCTTTGACAGCCAGTGTATTTGGTGGAGAAGAACATGAGAGGCAATGCCAGAAAATATTACTTTACTGAAAGAGTAGTTTATGCTGGAAAGAAACTTCCGGCAAAAGTGGTTGGGAAATCAACAGTAAGTGATAGTAAATCTACCTGGATAAAATATATATCTATTCTAACAAAAAATTGAAATAATATAAGAGCAGGCTAGATGGACCCTGGGCTCCTCCTGTCACCAGTTTTCTATGTGTCTGTATAGATGTCAAAATTAGTGACAAAATTTCAAGTCTCGAGGCCAAACTCCGGCTGGGTAATTCTTTTAATTCCTTTCCTCCACATTACATTCAGCCTACTTACTATTCTCATTGCTACTACAACATTACTATTAGTGCATTGGTTCCCACCACACAGAACTGACCATATTGGTGGTCGATCTTCACATTTTCTGCTGTTCAGTTCTTTAGTTCTCCCTCACTTGGAAGGTCTGGAAGCCGTTATACCGGACACTGGACTGTTTCTATTACTTCCTAGAATGGACTTGCTCTTCCCTTAGTCTGACTTGTTACATAATACAATAAAGATCATAGAAATACAGAAAAGCTTACCTCTCCGGTCAGCAGGTAGATGATCTCCATGGTGAAGTTTAATATTCTTATGGTAACATCATTTCTTTCTTCATCCATCTTTGGTGGGTCATTCGGGAGAAGGACTGCTTTGGATGAGAATACGAGAGAACTGGATAAACCGGAGGGTTCTGGTACTGCCGGCAGTTCGCTGTGCTACGCTGTTTATGCAATTCCCTTTCACTTCTATGAAACTTAAATAAAAAGGGTGTATAACAGCCAATTTAGGTGATTTGGTAATCTCAGGCAGTGGTGGTAAGCCAGAATGAGGTTAAGGGGACGGGCAGTTTTCAAAATAAGTGTGGGTTACAGACATGGGTCCAGTATTGATCAGACATTCATGTTATATCCTATGTGAATTAGGAACATTCCTTTAAGGAACGCAAAGACAATAGAAGAGAAGATAAACCATCCAAAGTGCGATGTAGCATCACTTCAGTAAAAAATACCTACTTAACCCCCAAGTGCCTCCATACTCCGGTACCAGAAGTTTCTGCATCAGTCATGTGCCATTCATCATTCATGTGACTACTGTAGGCCATCACTGTCCTAGGTGGTCAAGTGCCGTTCATGCAGACATGAAAGCTAAGGACAGTGACTGGCTGAAGTGATCATGTGTACAATGACAGTCATGAGATTGCTGTAGTAGCTTCCAGCAGTGTAATGGATACAGGACACTGTAAACAACAAGATTACTTACCGGTAATCAGTTTTCCATAAGCCCATGACCACACTAGTGGGAGACCACCTCCTGTCCGGAGAGGAAACAGGGACCTTCCAGATCTCTTTAAATGTGGGCATGCCTTACACCTTCTCAGTTCTGTAGCAAGATCCATGGACTAATTGAGGCCTATCCCTTTTATTTACATTTAGACTTAAAATGTATTAATTTATTTGTAACTCAAATACTTCAGTAGGGAGCAAAATTAGTGTTGCTGTCATGGAAAATGGATTACCGCTAAGTATTCTTGTGTTCCCCTTACGACCCTAAGCTCCAGTGAGAGATTAAACCAGATTAATAACTAGGGAGGGTTGATAGCCTGAGGTATTAGTCTACAGATGGCTAATAACTCTTATTGGATTGGAGAATCCACCAATATAGAAACTCCAACTGACTTGTAGCCTTGAAATATTAACACTCCCTGTTGATGATGAAAACTGCCAGCCAAATATATGCTCCAAATTACAGAATATATACCAGCTTTTTAGACCTCGTTTTACTGGTTTCTCTATTACAGCCAGCTAGACTATGGAACATACTATGATATTGTTCTTAGGAAGTATGATCCCAATATCTTGTACTCAGAATGAATCCAAGCCAAGATTCTAGATTGAGTTCTTGATTTTAAAGTTAGGAGGATCCGTGAAGACAGCTTATCAAAAATAAATGTTCCAAAGCATAAACCCTCCTATAACTATTCCACATAAGGAGGCAACTTCAGGAAGAAAGATTCTTATATAAAAATCCACCATTGGAGGTAAATTGTAACCTCCATCTATTTGGCATTTTGTTCTTATGTAATCATCACAACAGTCTTACTTCAAATTCCCAAAGGTATTCTTTACCATAGATACCTTACTGAAGATATGCGGTGAGGAAAAAGAGGCTTCGTCTACTGTCTTTCCACTGAAGATCACTTATCAAATCAGAGGTCACCGGCCAACAGCCCAACACAGAGGATATGAGTAAACGGGGCATAGGCAGAGCCTAGAGGCTATAAGTCACAGGCAGATCATAGAGCCGTAGGCAATGCTCAGCAGTCACAAAACAACAGGCTAACATGTGGCATGTGGGCCTCACCTATACTAGACCAAGGTCTGGCACAGACGCCCTAATTATAAAAGAAAAAGGGTATAGGCAAAGCCCAAAGGCTATAGACCAGTGGTGGCGAACCTATGGCACACGTGCCAGAGACGGCACGTAGAGCCCTTTCTGCTGGCACGCAGAGTCATCGATTGCTCACCACTTACTGAATACTGGCAGGGGCAGGAAGGACCAATGGCCCTGGCAGGTGAGACATGTCCTCGACGTACTCCCTTAGCTTTCCCTGATGGTCTTCCCTCTCTGCCTTGTCAGTGTCCCTGGCTCGCTCCCTTCTCCACTGCAGTGGCAGCCCAGCATCTTCCCTACATGCTCTGCCGGCGGGACGGGTCCCCCGCTGTCAGTGTCCCCTTGGGCCGGCGCACGGGGGAAACAATGTACAGTGGCGGCATGCAGGCTAACAGCGGGGAGGACAGTGGCAGCCGGGCACATGGCCCTACACAGCCAGCATTGAGTGGGACAGCAGGGAGCACAGTGACAGCGGCCACAGTGGGAAGGGGGACCCAAGAGCGCACTGTTATGAGTGTGATGGGCTGGGAGTACAGTGTCAGCAGTGGGGGTGGCCCGGAGCACTGTGTCATGAGTGTGGGGGCACTGGCGTAACCCTGGAGGCCAGGCAAAAATCTTGGCACACGCTGCTGCTGGAACCTGCTTGCAGGGGAGCCAATCGGAAGCTAGGGGTGTAACAGGGGCGTTCCTGCATGGAAACCCTGTCATACCCCTAGCGTCCGGTGGTGACAAGATACACCAGTACGGGAGGCATCCGGCAGCACACACTGATGTCACACTGTGTACCTGGCATCAGCGCTAGCAGCAGCGGCGAGTAGAGGAGGATGGGGTACGTATATGGGTCTCGTTGGGGAAGGGGCACTATTATTACTGTGGGCCGTTGTTGGGTGTCAATAGTACCGCTGGGGCCACTGTGGGATGTCAATAGTACCGCTGGGACCACTGTGGGATGTCAATAGTACCGCTGGGGCTGCCGTGGGGTGTCGCTGGGGCCGCTGGGGCCACCGTGGGGTGTCGCTGGGGCCGCTGGTGTATGTTTATATGTGCCAGTAATTACCGTGGCAAATTCCGCAGCATTTCCCCATCCAAAAAGTAGTCAAAAGCTGCACCCTGTCTATGTTGAAGCGGCCCTGTCCTTTTTATAACGATGGGGGTAAAATCATACGTCGTGATAAGCAATGCCCCCTGACATGTTGGCGCTTTGCGATACATAAGTGGGTTTTGGGTTGCAGTTTGGGCACTTGGTCTCTAAAAGGTTTGCAATCACTGCTATAGACCATAGAAAAGTAAAGTTAAAAGGCCAAACCCACAAAGGCCACAGGCAAAACCCCAAAGTCTATAGGCAAAGTTACAACAGGCCATAAGGCAAAAGGCCACAACCGGCAATAAAGCAAAGACCGCAAAACCTGCTATAGGACAAAGGTCGCAACCGGCCATAAGGCAAAGGCTACAACTGGCCATAAGGCAAAGCCATGAAATTAGGCTATCAGCAGAGTCGTGAGGTTATAGGTAAAGCTATGAAGGCCATGAAAGCTATAGGCAAAGTCAAATGGGCTATCAGGCTGTAGGCAGAGCCATGAAGTTATAGATTAAAGACATAAAGGCTATTATGCTATAGGCCAAGCTATAAGGTTATAAAATCACTGAGATGAGAGAAAAAAACAGACATTATTCACTGAAAAGGAAGCCAATAATACAACACCTGATAGACTGCAGGCCAGGCTCAATCGCCGTAGACCCTAGTAGAATGCAGAGAGCCATACTATGATATGGAGGAGTTACTTGTTCAATGCAGACTAATAGTACAGCCATTCTCTCAACCCAGCCCAGATTGGGAAGGAGTGACTACAAACAAACATAGGTGAGAGAATATGCAGTCCACCACCTTTAGAGATCTAGAAGAATCCATGAAAGAGCAGAGGAAGCTAAGCAGCAGCTACCCCCTCCAACATGCCCTATGGACAGCAGACAGGACCCAAGGAGGTTAAGGGTGTGCCCGCCTTTACAGACATCTGGGAGGTTCTCGTTTCCTGTCCGGATGGGAGACGGTCTCTCACTGGTGTGGTCTTGGGCTTAAGGGAAATGATAACGTGCAGTGTTCATATATAGAAAATAAGGACTCATTCACATCTGCGCCCTGCTTCTGGTCCAATTTCTATTCTGGGAGATAAAGAATGGAAGTACGAGAAGTGTCAAATGGACCCGTACGGACCACATTGACTTGACTGGAAAACGCTGTCCGGACCCCATTAAAGATAAGTGCAGCTTATCCCCACAGTTTTTTTTTCAGGAGTCAATGCAATTTAGAAGAGAAAAACAAAAATTTCATATTTTTGCAAATATGTCATTTTAAAGACAGGACTTTTTTCTATAGTACACATGAAAATGAGGATTTGCACCCCAGAATGGATACCCCTGTTTGTCCTGTGCTCAGAAACATACCCATTGTGGCCCTAATCTTACGTTTGGATGCACAATGGGGCCCAAAATGAAAGGAGCAATCGGTGGCTTTTGGAACAGAAATTTTGCTTGAAGGAGATTTAGGCCCCATTGCCCACTTGTAGAGCCATTGAGTGACCAAAACTATGGAGAACCCCCACAAGTGACCCTATTTTGAAAAGTAGACCCCTTAACGAATTTATCTAGGGGTACGATGACTTTTTTGACTTCACAGTTTTTGAATGAATCTAAGCCAAGCCGAAGGAAAAAAAATACAATTTTCATTTTTTTGGTAATTCTGTCATTTTAAAAGCAGTTTTTTTGTACAGCACATATATGAATGAAGACTTGCACCCCAAAATGGATACCCCTGTTTCTCCCGTGCTCAGAAACATACCCATTGTGGCCCTAATCATATGTCTGGATGCACAATGGGGCCCAAAATGAAAGGAGCAAACGGTGGCTTTCGGAACAGAAATTTTGCTTGAAGGAGATTTAGTCCCCCTTGCCCACTTGTAGAGCCATTGAGTGACCAAAACGATGGAGAACCCCCACAAGTTACCCCATTTTGAAAAGTAGACCCCTTAACGAATTTATCTAGGGGTACGATTACTTTTTTGACTTCACAGTTTTTGAATGAATCTAAGCCAAGCCGAAGGAAAAAAATTACGATTTTCATTTTTTTGTTAATTCTGTCATTTTAAAAGCAGTTTGTTTGTACAGCACATATATGAATGAAGACTTGCACCCCAAAATGGATACCCCTGTTTGTCCTGTGCTCAGAAACATACCCATTGTGGCCCTAGTATTACGTCTATATGCACAATAGGGCCCAAAATGAAAGGAGCAACCGGTGGCTTTCGGAACAGAAATTTTGCTTGAAGGAGATTTAGTCCCCATTGCCCACTTGTAGAGCCATTGAGTGACCAAAACGATGGAGAACCCCCACAAGTGACCCCATTTTGAAAAGTAGACCCCCTAACGAATTTATCTAGGGGTATGATGACTTTTTTGACTTCACAGTTTTTGAATGAATCTAAGCCAAGCAGAAGGAAAAAATTACGATTTTCATTTTTTTGGCAATTGTGTCAATTTAAAAACTGTTTTTTTTGGAAAGTGTACATAAGAATGAAGACTTTCGCCCCAAAATGGATACCCCCGTTTGTCCCGTGTTCAGAAACATACCCATTGTGGCCCTAATCTACTTAAAGGAAACATAGCTAGGCCTATAATGGAAGGAGCACCCGTTGGATTTCAGGGTACAACGGAATAAATTCCAGTCCCCATTGCCCACATGTAGAGCCATTGAGCGTCCAAAACGATAGAGAACCCCCACAAATGACCCCATTTTAAAAACTAGACCCCTTAACAAATTCATCTAGGGGTGTACTGTATATTTTGACCCCAAAGTATTTGAATGAATCTAAGCAAAGCAAAAGGAAAAAATTACGATTTTCATTTGTTTGGCAATTTTGTCAATTTAAAAACTGTTTTTTTTGAACAGTGTACATAGGAATGAAGACTTTCACCCCAAAATGGATACCCCTGTTTGTCCCGTGTTCAGAAACATACCCATTGTGGCCCTAATCTACTTACAGGACACATGGCTAGGCCCATAATGGAGGGAATGCCCGCTGGATTTCAGGGCAGAACTGAATAAATTCCATGCCCCATTGCCCACTTATACGGAAAAAAATTTGACTTCCTAAAAATAATCCCCCCCGCCATCCCCATTTTTTGGCATTCCCTAAATATTAGATAAAGGTATTAATATAAACTGCGCTTTATGTCCGAAGACAGGGGTAATTACGGAGGCTGGTTGGGCTGGGCACATGGGGCAAGAAAACCGGGTATCCCCCCCCCTCCTCTCATGTATTTTGGGGGGTATTTCGTAACCTCAGCGGCGGGGATGGGGTGTAGATAGTGGCGCTGTGGGGCTTTGTAATCTTGCTGCGGTGCAGCGGTCTCACAGAGAAGGCGCTCAACAAGCTGCTCCTGGAACTGCAGGAAGGCTAGCGTTCCCGGGGCTTCTTGTAAATTACGGATTACTGGTAGCGGTCTGAATAACACCGGGCTCACACGGCCGTAGGCGGAATCCGCTTGCCGAGGCCTGCAGCGGATTCCAGCTGTGAGCCCGGCTGTGACCCTGCGTACGGTTGCGTAATGTACTGCGCATAACTGCCTACTCACACAGGCGGTTTTTTGTTTGCATTTCCCGTGCCGTCGCTTAGAGATGACCCGGGTACCCGCAGCCCGTACACAATGTGTTTGCATATGGGCTGCGGGTATATCCGCGGTCATAGAGCACAATGGGCTCTAGGTCGCAGATATTCGTGGTAAAATATAGCATGCTGTGTTCTGTTTCTGCGAGTGGATTACGTAATTCCGACCCGCTAATTGGGGGGAATTGTGTAATCCAATGCATGCGATTGATCCGTGGATTACCGCTGATCAATCGCATGCAGAACCTGTAATTCCTCTCCGGTCATGTGTGACCGGCCTAATGTTAGTTCGCTACTTTATCATGTGACCGGGGACCGCTCAGCGAGGCCACCGGTCACTGCTCCAAGCACTCAGCGACTGTTGGTCGCAGGGAGCGAGGAGATTTAAAATATCCTGGGCTCCCCGGCTCCTGCGAATGTGTCCGGCATTTTGCCGGCGGGCGCATGCGCAGCAGCCGGAAGGGTCCATGGAGGATAATCGCATCTGGATTCAAATGCGGAAGCCTCCGAGAAGATGTTTCATCTCCCCCAACCGATCGCATCGGTGAGGGGAGATGAAACTGCCACTTTTTAAAGAACTTTTACGTGATCGCCATTATGCATTGGATAACGGCGATCACGTGACCAGTAACCGCATACCGCGGCTCCCCGTGACATCTCCAGGCTCTTGGCTACCTTTTGTAGCCAGCAGCAGGGAGATTTTATATTTCTTGGGCAATCTTTCACTTTTGCGCATGCGTCCGCCATCATGCTGACGGGCGCATGCGCCGAAGCTGGGGTAAGATCCGCGGATCAACATCCCACCAGGGAACAAATCCGGGACCTTGGGTACGTAATTTCATCCCCCCTTACGGATACGATCCATAAGGGGAGATGAAACTTTAACTTTTTAAACTTTTTTTTACTTTTAACTTTATATGATCACCGTTATCTGATGGATAACGGTGATCATATGACTGGAAAGCGCATACAGCGGTCCCCAGTCATATCTCCCTGCACTCGGCTATCTGTGACAGCCGGGTGCAGGGCGATTTTGAATTTGCCGGGCTCGCCGGCTTCTGCGCATGCGCGCCGCATCGGCACATCGCAGAAGCCAGCGGGGGGTCCCGACACCGGCCGGAGGACATCGGCGGACCTGAGGTGAGTATTTTCACCTCCCCTCATGGATCCGATCCATGAGGGGAGGTGAAACTTTTCTTTTTTACACTTTTTTGCACTTTTCCGCGATCGTCGTTATCCGTTGTATAACGGCGATCGCAGTACCGGGGACCGCTCACCGCAGTCCCCGCTGACATCTCCTGCCTCCCGGCTACCTACAGGAGCCGGGAGCCAGGAGATTTTAAGTCTCCTGCGCCGCCGGGCCTTCTGCGCATGCGGCTGACGTAATGCCGCCTGGCGCGCATGCGCAGAAGGACAGCTACGGCGCCCGGAGCATCGGGACAGATGGGAGTCATGCGGCGGACATCGGTGAGTAATTTCAGCAGCTCCGATGGATCCGATCCATCAGAGCAGCTGAATCTTTAACTTTTATTGCACTTTTATTTACTTTTTTGCGATCGGCGCTATCCATTGCATAGCGCCGATCGCAATGCCGGGGGGGGGGGGCGGGGCTCCGAACAGCCCGGGATGACAGCTCCATGCTGTCAGCTACCTGCGGACACCGACAGCATGGAGCTGTCACGTCCACAGCCCGAGGGGCATTATTCTCTGCAGGAAGCATGTTTTTACGTCCTCAGAGAATAAAGCCCACTTCGGGAGGACGTAAAAACACTATGGGCTGGTCGTTAAGGGGTTAAACCAAACAGGTGATAATGATCACTATTTTCATATGTTGGTTGAAATACAGTCATCAACTAAAAAAAGAAACAGTTGAGCAGCAGGCTTAAACCGGGGCGAGGAACAGTCAAACTCTGCTAGAAAGGTGAGGTTGTGGAGGACAGTTACATGTGACAAATCATACAACAAGACACAAGATAGTTATACTGCATCAGCAAGGTTTCTCCCAGGAAAAGATTTCAAAGCAGACTGGGGTTCAAGATCGGCTGTTCACACTATTTAGAAGAGGCACAAAGAAATAGCCGACATTGAGGACTATAAACTCAGTCATCAAAACTTATTGCAGCAGATGTAAAACACATTGTGCTTACTGCCCTTTGCAATTAAAAGATGTCCTGCAGCACAAGCAGCTAAGAGCTGAAAGGAACCATTAGAACCCTGGTACACCTATCTTCTGTTTGGAGAAGCCTGGTCAGAAGTGGTCTTCACGGAAGAATTATGTCCAAATAGTCACACCTTTCATGTACAAGAAAGACTAAGCAACTGAACTATGCATGCAAACATAGGAACTGGGGTGCAGAAAAATGGCAACAGGTGCTCGTGACTAATGAGTCAAAATGTGACATATTTCGCTATAACAAAAGGCAGCATGTTTGCCGAAGGGCTGGAGAGCGGTACAATAATGAGTGTCTGCAGGTAGCAGTGAAGCATGGAGGAGAGCAGTACAGTAATGAGTGTCTGCAGGCAGCAGTGAAGCATGGTGGAGAGCGGTATAATAATGAGTGTCTGCAGGCAGCAGTGAAGCATGGTGGAGAGCGGTATAATGAGTGTCTGCAGGCAGCAGTGAAGCATGGTGGAGAGTGGTACAATAATGAGTGTCTGCAGGCAGCAGTCAAGCATGGTGGAGAGTAATATAATAATAAGTGTCTACAGGCAGCAGTGAAGCTTGGTGGAGGGCTGTACAATAATGAGTATCTGCAGGCAGCAGTGAAGCATGGTGGAGAGCAGTACAATAATGTGTCTGCAGGCAAGAGTGAAGCATGGTGGAGAGCGGTACAATAATGAGTGTCTGCAGGCAGCAGTGAAGCATTGTGGAGAGCGGTATAATAATAAGTGTCTGCAGGCAGCAGTGAAGCATGGTGGAGAGCGGTACAATAATGAGTGTCTGCAGGCAGCAGTGAAGCATGGTGGAGAGCAGTATAATAATAAGTGTCTACAGGCAGCAGTGAAGCTTGGTGGAGGGCTATACAATAATGAGTATCTGCAGGCAGCAGGGAAGCATGGTGGACAGCAGTACAATAATGTGTCTGCAGGCAACAGTGAAGCATGGTGGAGAGCGGTCCAATAATGAGTGTCTGCAGGCAGCAGGGAAGGATAGTGGAAGATCCTTGTAAGTTTACAGTTGAGGATTTGGTCAGGATTAATGTGCTCACTGCTGAGAAATACAGGCAGATATGTATTCATCATGTAATTCCATTACGGAGGCATCTGATTGGATGAACATTTATTCTGCAGCAGAACAACAAACACAAACATCCACCAATGTCATTAAGAACTATCCTCAGTGTAAGGAAGAACAGGGAGTCCTGGAAGTGATGATTTGGCCCCACAGAGCCCTGATCTCACATCATCCAGTCTATCTAGGATTACATGAAGAGACAGAAGGATTGGAGCGAGCCGACATCCACAGAAGATCTGGGCTTAGTTCTCCAAGATGCCTGGAACAACCTTCCTGCCGAGTTACTTCAAAAACTGTGTGCAAGTATACCTAGAAGAACCGATGCTGCTGTGAAGGTGGGGGGCGTCACCCCGAATACTGATGGGAATACATTTCTGTTTTGTTCAGTCACTTTGTGTTGTGTTAATTAACAAAAACAATAACTACGGCCGGCGGCACACGGACGGGTCGGATTCTGCATACTTGTCTTCTTTTATCTTTACTGCAAGTGAATCCGCCATCAAACATGCGCAGCACACATTTAAATTTTTTTTTATTTTTCTCGTGCCGTCGCTAGATTGATGACGCAGAATCCCCGACCTTCCCCAATTGAAGCAGTCTGTGCGGAATCCGCACTAAAATGGTGCAGGCTGCGATTTTCCCTGCAATTCGATTCGGCGAGTGCGCAGGAAGAAACACTTTTCGGCAGCATGTAACAAATGATATCTGCTGATGATCCGCAATGCGGCGCCGACCGTGGATTCCACAATGCAGATCTGTTGGTGTGCAGGCGGCGTAACACTTGGGCCGGTTTCACACGGGCGATAAATTTGCGTGATGAGAGAATGCATTAAAATGCAGAGTTATGAAGCCCGTGATTTTCAGGGATTTCCTTCACATTTGGGATGTTTTCACTCATGCGATGCTGTGCAGAGGAATAATAATAATCGCAGCATGTCCGATCTTCTATCTTCTGCTCGATCTTTATTGGCCGTGTTTCCCTATGGAGTCGCCTGTTTATCACATCCCAACTCACCAACTTGCGATTTTCGTGCGATGCGTTTTTACCATTAGAGAGCCCCTCTGCAGCGATGTCTTTGTGAGAAGCATGGCCGACACTCAGACATCTCATGAGCTAAATTACTGCGTTATTGCTGCGATTTTGTGGCGGCGCATGAAACCGGCCTTCCGGCCTCATCAGCGCTCTTCCTCCGCAGCGTTCTCTCCCCAGCGGCCAGGAACACTTCCACAGCTCTGTATATCACCGCCATCCATCCTCTGGGACCTTCATACATTCCTCCCCCGCACCCCTGTAGTAATAACCACATGGACCGTGTCTGACCTCCCCACAAGACCCTCCGTCGCCTCTTACCTGCTGGCCGGAGTCACACGTGAAGGTCTAATATATATATCCTCTGGCTGATAACAGAGACAACAGCAGGGGCCAGGACCTGCTACACTGCAATAGCTGAAGGACCTGCGATGATGTCACCGTCATGTGATCAGTATATAAGGGGGCGGAGCTCTTGTGATGTGCGAGGGGAAGAGGAAATTGCAGATGAGTTGGAATCATTCACGATTTATGAAAGCGTCTAAAAGCAAAATGACCTTTTCTTTCCCAAGTAGACAAAAAACTTTATTTTTCAAGATCACCGTGAGGAATGAGAGCTGCGCTGTGATTGGTTGCTACGGACAACACTTTTTTATTTCTAGACATTGTTCATAAATTTCCTGCAGTGTCTTTAACCCCTTTGAGCCCTGCAGTGTATTATATCCTCAAAGGCCTTGCTGAGACGTCCATCAGTGCTGTCACCTTCCCGGGACAGGAATGTACCGGCACAGGAAATTTGTCTCACGTCCCCCATTCGGTGTACATGGGTACTATGTTATATTATCTGGTACTTGGCACTTGCTCTTACTTTTTGTTAGCTTGTTACTATATACAAGGGCATAACTAGAGAAGCCTGGGCCCATAGCAAGCTTCTGAACTGGAGCCCTTCTTTCTGTCTCACCACCTAGATGTTGCGGTCGCTACTTACTGTTGTATCTTGTTACAAATTTAACGGAAAATGTGGATCCACTGTCCACGGAGGACAGTCCTGGAATGGTTGGTAGCTGACTTCTAAGATAGGTGGACTGTAGCCAGGAATTCAGAACAAACTCAGATACAGGAATACAAGCAGAACTCAGAACAAAGAAAGGGACCACATACTCACGGACAGACAGAGGCAAGATAGATGCCAAACACTGAAAACTTTCACTAGCTAACCTGCATGATTAACCAGAATGAATAGCTATAAAGGTGCGAGAAATTAGTTTGTGAATTGGCCAAGTCACTTAAGCCGCGAGCCTAGCTTCAAGGGTCCTTGTTGTCTCACAGTCCCTACACTAACGAGACAACTAACCTCAGGAAGCAAGGCGATCGTCCAGAAAAGGGCATCCCTGCGCTGGAACCTCGGGTCTATCTATCTCTGAAGGGGTAATACTAGGAACCAGAGGGAACTGGCAAACAGATGGAACCAGATGGAAGTGGCAGCAGACAGATGCAAGATAGAGCAAAGAAAAACTGACATGAAACCGACAGAAAATTAACATAAGAAGTACAGATGCAGATATGCAAGATGCCTCAGACAGAACAGAAGGTCAGAATACAGACCCAAGACAAAGGGGCAGACAGGACACAGATAAGACAGAAGTCAGACAGCAAGACAGAACCCAGAGAGTGGGCAGAACTGACACAGAACAGCATGACCAATGAAGGCTGATTGTCATGAACTAAAACACCAATTCAAAGGCAACCAAGAAGTACATCAGCCCACCTTACATTGGGGAGTAATGCCCAATTAACCCCACAGGTGAACTGAGAGGCAGAGAACTGGTTAACCCTGTCAGTGCTGATTAACCCTCTCAGTGCTAGACAAAAGGAGAAAGTAAGGGCAGTGACCCTACATATATAATAATCTTTATTTGTATAGCGCCAACATATTCTGCAGCCATATCTAATGGCTAGCATCAGAAGTTATTTTGTATGCCATCCTAGTGCTGCCAACCGTATTTGATGGCAGGACCGCCATAAGAAATTTCTAGGCTTCATATAGCCAAAGTGTCACCTCTGCACAGAGGCCCAATCTATTACGGGCTGAGAGGTCTGTAGGGATACGGGGCATATTTTATAAGGGGCTCTTCAGGGAGAGAGGCACAATGTGCACTGATCTACAGCTTAAAAAATGGTAGACTCATAGAACAGTAGAGTTGGTCATCGGGCCCAACCACCTGCTCAATGCAAGATCACTAAATCATCCCAGACAGATGTCTGTCCAAGGTAGATCTTACTGACCCGATTCAGGTGAATTTAGAAAGCACAACTCTCAAGAAGGCTAATAACCTGGATGTGGAGGTGAAGCCGTTGGGCAGAATATGGTATCCTGAGCTTGATCTGGTTTTAGTGCAAAGATTCACGGATAAGGATTGGCCAGTGGCAGGCCTGGACCTCCAGAGTGAGACGCTCACAGATAGGACTCATGTTGCAGAAAAATCTCTCTATTGGTTCTTCTCGAACATTAGACCTATCTGTGAGCGTCTCACCTACTCCAAAGATCCAGCACCACCAATGGGAAATCCTTTTCCTCCGTTCCTTATGAAAAAAAAGCACAAAGAAGAGCATCAGAAATTAATGTTGAAAATTGGTGTTAAAATTGGAGTAAACACTAGAGATGAGCGAACGTGTTCTTCCGAGCTTGATATTCGTGCGAATATTAGGGTGTTCGGGATGTTCGTTATCCGTAACGAACACCATGCGGTGTCCGGGTTACTTTAACTTTCTTCCCTGAGACGTTAGCGCTTTTTTTTGGCCAATATAAAGACAGGGAAGGCATTACAACTTCCCCCTGCAACGTTTAAGCCCTATACCACCCCCCTGCTGTGAGTGGCTGGGGAGATAAGGTGTCCGCCTGATATAAAAGTCTGCCCCTCCCGCGGTTCGCTATGGATGCATTCTATATGCGCTCAATGGGGCCAGCGGCAGCAGCGCTGACCCCATTGAGAACATATAGAAGACAAATCCTTCTTCTCTGGCACAGCTGTAACAGCTGTAGCAGAGAAGAACGATGTTTGCCCATTGAATTCAATGGAGCGGCAATACAGCATGTTCCACTGAATGCAATGGGCTGCCGGCGATCGCAGGATGAATGGTCGGAAAGGGGTTAAATATATAACCCCTTTCCTGCAATTCATCCAGAAATGTGTTACACTAAAAATATATACCGGCGTATAAGGCGACGGGGCGTATAAGACGACCCCCCAACTGTCACCTTATACGCCGGCAATACAGTGGAGCAAAGAATAAAAAGCATTACTCACTTGTTCTGACGTTCTGCGCCGCTCCTGCAGGCTGTTGCTCCCTCCTGGTCCACGGCAGAGTATTGCTTTCTGGACGCAGGGCTTGAAATCCCCGCCTCCAGAAACACAGCCAATCACAGCCATTCAATGACATCATTGTCATTGGCTGTGATTGGCTGAAGGCACGTGTCTTTCTGGAGGCAGGGATTTCAAGCCCTGCCTCCAGAAAGCAATACTCTGCCGTGGATTAGGAGGGAGTGACAGCCTGCAGGAGCGCCGCAGATCATTTAAAAACGTAAGTAATGCTTTTTATTCTTTGCTCCACTGTATTACCGGCGTATAAGGTGACAGTTGGGGGGTCGTCTTATACGCCCCGTCGCCTTATACGCCGGTATATATTTTTAGTGTAACACATTTCTGGATGAATTGCAGGAAAGGGGTTATATATTTAACCCCTTTCCGACCATTCATCCTGCGATCGCGGGCAGCCCATTGCATTCAGTGGAACCTGCTGTATTGCCGCTCCATTGAATTCAATGGGCAAACATCGTTCTTCTCTGCTACAGCTGTTACAGCTGTGGCAGAGGAGAACGATCTTTATGCTGACAGTGGGGGGGGGGGGGCACTCTTGCCGCTATTGTGGCTTAATAGTGGGACCTGTGAACTTGAGATGCAGCCCACCATGTAGCCCCTCGCCTGCCCTATCCGTCACTGTGTCATTCCCATCACTTTCCTGAATTGCCCAGATTTTCACACATGAAAACCTTAGCGAGCATCGGCGAAATACAAAAATGTTCTGGTCGCCCATTGACTTCAATGGGGTTCGTTGTTCGAAACGAACCCTCGAGCATCACGGGAAGTTCGTTCCGAATAACGAACACCCGAACATTTTGGTGTTCGCTCATCTCTAGTAAACACTATAACATATCAGAAAGTATGAATAAAATGATCACATGTAGTGGACTTGTTTTCCTATCTCTCTTGGTGGCCCTCAAGGTTCTGTACTCTTCTCCACAGCTCAAAGAATCCCATGGTTTTCAGTACCAGCATGGACAAATACAAAATTCAGTATCTTTCCCGCAGCTCTATCAACCCTTCACAAAAACTACCAATCACAATCAATGGTTCCAATATTCCCCAGTCTCACAAGTCCAGTGCCTCTGGGTCATCTCCTTTGATTCTGTCCAGTATTTCAAACCACACATCTAAGCCCTTACCACAGTAACTCTTTCCTGAACTTCAAGTTAACAAAAATGCTAGCGCATGCCTTCCTGCCTAAACTACAGCATAGAGATGAGCAAGCAGACTCGTCCGAGCATTAGGGTACTCGAGATGCTTGTTACTCGAGTCGAGCACCACGCGGTCCTCGAGTCAATTCCATTTCCTTGCCCGCATGTTTAGCGCCATTTTCTAGCCAATAGACATATAGACATGCAGGGAAGGCATTACCACTTCCTCCTGTGACATGCCAGCCCTATCCCACCCCCCTGCAGTGAGTGGCTGGTGAGATCAAATGTACTTAAAGCGGTCCGCCTGCGGCTGGCCTCAGACACACGCTGGCAGGCATTAGGGAAAGTGCTGCTGCTGCTATAGGGAAAGTGTTAGTGTAGGATCCTGTCCTCAAGAACCCCAACGGTCCTTCTTAGGGCTACATCTGACTGTGTGCATTACTGTTGTGGCTGGCTGGGAGCAGTAGTGCACAAATCTTTTTTTTTTTCATCTCGGGCTGTGCAGGCCACTATAGCTATAGCGTTCTCAGTCTGCAGTCTATTGTACAGAGTATAGGGAAGGTGCTGCTGCTTATATAGGGAAAGTGTTAGCGTAGGTCCTGTCTTCAAGAACCCCAACGGTCCTTCTTAGGGCTACATCTCACCGTGTGCATTTTACTTGGTGGCTGCTGGGAGTTATAGTGCTTCCATTTTTGTATTACGCAGCTAGGCCTGTTTGCAGTCTTTCGTAATATTTTTTACTGGCTGGAGTGCAGTACAATACCGCTGTCACCGTGAAAGTGCATGCAAATAATTCCTAGCCTGCTGCCAACAAACTTATTCATACCGTTCTCTGTCTGCAGAGAATTAGACGCAGAGCGGCGGGCCACAGCCACTTCTAGAGGGAAAGTTATATACACTATACAGTCCGTATCGTCCGTGCGAAAACCGCAAAGCTCCTTCGTTGGGCTACATCTTACCATGTGCATTTTACATGGGGCCTGCTGGGAGTAGTAGTGCTTCCATTTTTGTATTACGCAGCTAGGCCTGTTTGCAGCCTTTCAGTTAGACTTTTTTCTGGCTGCAGTGCCGTACTATAACGCTCTCACCGTGAAAGTGCACTCCAATTATTCCTAGCCTGCTGCAAACTACCTCATTTATACCGTTCTGTGTCTGCAGTGCATTAGACAGCGGTCTCACCGCTAAACAGTACTGTAATATTACCGGGGCCACTGCAAAGTATTTCAGCTCAGCCGCTGTGCAGAGCATCTCACAATACCCTTTCCTTGGTGGGGTTGAGATCGCCGCAGTTACCAGCACTATCCACTGGCTTTACAGTCTTCTCCCCCTCCATACAGCCTCTATAATCTACAAGTCTCTGCGAGCAGTAAATTACCCCTAGGTATCAGCACAAGACAGCGGGTTACTTTTTCCTATTCAAAACATTGAGCCTCCGCTATCTACAAGTCTCTGTGCGCGGTGAATTAAGGCCCAGTTGTCAGTGCTGTACAGTGGGGTAATTTATTTGGGCCCTGCTCTATTCTTAATCCGCCATGATGAGGAGTAGGGGTAATGGTCGAGGACGTGGACGTACATGCGTGTCTGAACCGAGAGCAAGGCAGGTGGTTTGGGCTCCGCAACCAGAAAGGACGCACACGGGGTGGTCAAGTTAAGAATAATGTATTTACTACAGGTTAATAAAGGCAAGTTAATGGTAAAAGAACAGGAATAAGGACCAGCAAAATACACAGTATAGTTGGAACAATTCAAGTTGGATTTCACAATATATTCCACGTTTACTATGTCCACCTCCACAGCACGGACACTGAAAGAACAATATTCCCAAAACTATCCCTAATTGACCCTAACTTCACATTTGGGTGCGCACCCCTCTTACCAGTGGTCCGGGTGGACTGCTTACAGTTTGTAGAAGCGTGCGTTGGGGCCCAATGTCGTCCCTTCCTTGTATAGCGAAGCGTCCTCTCCTCACGGTTATCACAATATCCGAGGCAATAAGATCCTTCTCAGCAGGCAGGAAAACAAAATGGATGCAATGGAATCCAACAGCAAGTAGCTCAGCACACTGACAGTCCTGCAGAATCCATACACCGTGATGTGATATAAGCCAGGGTTTTGCAGTTACCGTCCGGTACTCAACAGCACTGCCAGTCTTTAACTTTGGTGGCAATGTCCACAGCCACAATGTCAGTATTACTGGTTAGCCACTGGGCACAGTCCGTTCAGCATGGCTCCACAGAACATACTGTCTCTTTATCCTCTCTCTGCTTCTGGACTGAATTACACACAGGTTAGCTGCACAGGAAAGTCTTCTAAGATCTCCACACACTCTCAATGCAGCACAGACACTTGATACTCTCTCGTGCAAAGATGGCTGCTGCTCCCCCTGTGTCGTCACATCCTGCTTCCTTCTCATACTGTGCCTGCAGTCAGGCAGGCTGACCTCACAGGGGTGTGTCCCTCCAGCATCACATTCCCAGTGCAGGGGCTGCTGTCTTAAAGGACCAGAATCACAGAAACACATATACACTCAACTTTAACACAGTTTAAACAAATGAAATCTGGCACATCATTAGGCTGTTTGTTACACGTGGGTGTGGGCACAGGCCAAGTTCCTGGTCCAGGTGAATCACAGCCGGCTGCTGCGGGATTAGGAGAGAGCCAAGTTTCTGGGGTCCCCAGCTTCATATCTCAATTTATGGGTCCACGTGGTAGACCTTTATTACAAACAGAGCAGTGTGAGCAGGTCCTGTCGTGGATGGCAGAAAATGCATCCAGCAATGTATCGACCACCCAGTCTTCAAGGCAATCCACTACTCCTGGCTTAGGGACTGCAACTCTGAATCCTCTGGCTGCTGCTGCTCCTTCCTCCCAGCCTCCTCACTCCATGAAAATGACATATTCTGATGAGCAGGCAGACTCCCAGGAACTGTTCTCGGGTCCCTGCCATGAGTGGGAAAAACTGGTTCATCTCTCACCTGAGGAGTTTGTCGTGACCGATGCCCAACCTTTGGAAAGTTCCCGGAGTCCGGGTGATGAGGCTGGGAACTTACGGCAACTGTCTCAAGAGCTTTCAGTGGGTGAGGAGGATGATGATGATAAGACACAGTTGTCTGTCAGTGAGGTAGTAGTAAGGGCAGTAAGTCCAAGGGAGGAGCGCACAGAGGATTCGGAGGAAGAGCAGCTGGACGATGAGGTGACTGACCCCACCTGGTTTGCTACGCCTACTGAGGACAGGGCTTCAGAGGGGGAGGCAAGTGCAGCAGCAGGACAGGTTGGAAGAGGCAGTGGAGTGGCCAGGGGTAGAGGCAGGGCTAGAGCGAAGAATCCCCCAAATGTTTCCCAAAGCACCCTCTCACGCCAAGCCTCTGTGCAGAGGGCTAGGTGTTCAAAGGTGTGGATGATTTTCAGTGAGAGCGCGGACGACCGACGAACAGTGGTGTGCAACCTATGTCGCACCAAGATCAGCCGGGGAGCCACCACTACCAGCCTCACCACCACCAGCATGTGCTGGCATATGATGGCCAAGCACACCACTAGGTGGGACGAAGGCCGTTCACCGCCTCCGGGTCACACCACTGCCTCTTCCCCTGTGCCCCAACCTGCCACACAGATACAATACCCCTCTCAGGACACAGGCACGAGTGCCTCCCGCCCTGCATCCACACTCTCACCTCCACTGTCCTCCACCCCATCCAGCAATGTCTCTCAGTGCAGCGTTCAGCTGTTGCTAACACAAGCATTGGAGCAAAAGTGCAAATACGCTGCCACGCACCTGCACGCACAAGCTTTAAACGTGCACATTGCCAAATTAATCAGCCTGGAGATGCCTCCATACAGGCTTGTGGAAACGGAGGCCTTCAAAAACATGATGGCAGCGGTCCTGCGTTACTCGGTCCCCAGTCGCCACTATTTTTCCCGGTGTGCCGTCCCAGCCCTACACCAGCACGTCTCCTGCAACATTAATCGTGCCCTCACCAACGGGGTTACTGGAAAGGTCCACTTAACCACAGACACGTGGACAAGTACTGGCGGGTAGGGCCACTATATCTCACTGACGGCACATTGGGTGAATTTGGTGGAGTCTGGGACCAAGTCAGAGCCTGGGACCGCTCACGTCCTACCCACCCCCAGAATAGCGGGTCCTACCTCGGTGCTGATATCTGTGGCGGTCTATGCCACCTCCTCTTAACCCTCCCCCTCCTCCTCCTACGCAACCTCTACCTCTCAATAAAGAAATGTGAGCAGCACGTCGCCAGCAGTTGGTATGGCGCTGCGCGGCAGCACAGCGGTGGGCAAGTGTCAGCAGGCCGTGCCGAAACTAATCAGCTTAGGTGACAAGAGGCACACGGCCCCTGAATTGTTGCAGGGTCTGACAGAGCAGACCAACCTCTGGCTTTCGCCGCTAAGCCTCCAATCGGGCATGGTCGTGTGTGACAACTGCCGTAACCTGGTGGCGGCTCTGCAGCTCGGCAGCCTCACACACGTGCCATGCCTGGCCCACGTCTTGAATTTGGTGGTTCAGCGGTTTCTTAAAAAACTACCCTCACTTGTCTGATCTGCTCAGCAAGGTGCGCCGCGTCTGCCCACATTTCCGCAAGTCCACCATGGACGCTGCCACCCTGAGGACCCTGCAACATCGTTTTCTTCTGCCAGACCACCGAATGCTGTGCGACGTGCCCACATAGTGGATTTCTACGTTGCACATGTTGGCCAGGCTGTATGAGCAGCATAGAGCTATAGTGGAGTACTAACTCCAACATGGGCGGCGTAGTGGGAGTCAGCCTCCCCAATTCTTTACCGAGGAGTGGGCCTGGATGGCAGAAATCTGCCAGGTCCTCGGAAACTTTGAGGAGTCTACCCAGATGGTGAGCAGCGATGCTGCAATCTTAGCGTTACCATCCCGCTGCTATGCCTGCTGAGTAGTTCACTGCAAAGCATAAAGACCGACGCTTTGCGGTTGGAACAGGAGACAGGGGATGGGAGTACGTTGCTTGATAGCCAGACCACCCTAATGTCTATATCTCAGTGCGTTTTGGAGGACGAGGGTTATGACAGCGATGTGTTGCGTATAGGTACCCTGGCACACATGGCTGACTTCATGTTAGGTTGCCTTTCTCGTGACCCTCACGTTAGACGCATTCTGGCCAACACGGATTACTGGGTGTACACCCTTCTCGACCCACGGTATAAGGAGAACTTTTCCACTCTCATTCCCGAAGAGGAAAGGGGTACGAGAGTGATGCAATACAACAGGGCCCTGGTGGAAAAAGTGATGCTAAACTTCCCATCTAGCAGCGCTAGTGGCAGAAGGCGCAGTTCCGAGGGCCAAGTAGCAGGGGAGGCACGGAGATCTGGCAGCGTGTCCAGCGCAGGCAGGAGAGAACACTTCAAGGCATTTGCCAGCTTTATGGCTCCCCAGCAAGACTGTGTCACCACTTCCCAGTCAAGGCTGAGTCGGAGGGAGCACTGTAAAAAGATGGTGAGGGAGTACATAGCCGATCGTACCACCATCCTCTGTGATGCCTCTGCTCCATACAACTATTGGGTGTTAAAGCTGGACACGTGGCACGAACTTGCGCTGTACGCCCTGGGGGTGTTGGCTTGCCCTGCCGCTTGCATCTTGTCAGAGAGGGTGTCAAGTGCAGCTACGGGAATCATCACGGATAAGTGTACCCGCCTGTCAACTACCAGTGCCAACATGCTTACACTCATAAAGATGAACAAAGCCTGGATTTCCCCAGACTTCTCTTCTCCACCGGCGGAGAGCAGCGGAACCTAAAGATTCTTTTCGGTGCAACCGGAGAAAAAAGCATTCTCTATCACCGAAAAAAAAAGGGGGAATTAGCTTTGTCAATCTCTCCTCCTCCTCATACTCCTCCTCCTGAAACATCATGTCATCATGCTGAACTGCCAATTTTTCTGCGACCCTAAAGGCTCTGCTTACAATTTTTTTACAATTTTTCAAAGTTTCAAAAGTATTGATACTTTAACATAAACCAATTTTTTTAACAGGGCTGCCTCCAGGCTCTGTTACAAATTAGGCAACAGCAAGCTGTATCTTTAAAAAATATTTATGGGTTTCACCTGCCCTCTCGGTTGAGCAATTTTTCAGGGGTACAATTGTACTCTTGGTACGCTAATTTTTTCTGGCCCTCGCCTATACTGATATCTAACTAATTTTTCCATCCTTCGCCTACACTAATGGTACACCAATGTTTCAGTGATTCGCCTATACTCTTGCAACACAAATTTTACTGGGGTCTGCCGATACTTCTGCTACAGAAATGTTACAGGGGTCTGCCTATACTTTTACTACAGAAATGTTAATGGGGTCTGCCTATACTTTGGCGGCAGAAATGTTACAGGCGTCCGCCTATACCATTGCTGCTGAAATGTTACTGGTGTTTGTTTGCCTATACTTCTGCTACAAAAATGCTACAGGGGTCTGTCTATAGTGTTACTACAGAAATGTTACTCGGGTCTGCCTATACTTCTGCTACAGAAATGTTACTGGGGTCTGTCTATACTTTTACTACAGAAATGTTACTGGAGTCTGCCTATATTTCTGCTACAGAAACGTTACTGTTGTCTGTCTATACTTCTACTACAGAAATGTCACTGGAGTCTGCCTATACTTCTGCCACAGAAATGATACTGGGGTCCGCCTATACCTTTGCTACACGAATGTTACTGGGGTCTGCCCATACTTCTGCTACAGAAATGTTACTGGGGTCCGCCTATACCTTTGCTACAGAAATGTTACTGGAGTCTGCCTATTCTTCTGCTACAGAAATGTTACTGGGGTCTGTCTATACTGTTACGGCAGAAATGTTGCAGGGGTGTGTCTATACTGTTACTACAGAAATGTTACTGGGGTCCGCCTATACTTCTGCTATAGAAATGTTACAGGGGGCTACCTATACTTTTACTACAGAAATGTTACTGGGGTCTGCCTATTCTTCTGCTACAGAAATAATACAGGGGTCTGTCTATACTGCTACTACAGAAATGTTACTGGGGTCTCCCTATACGTCTGCTACAGAAATGTTACAGGGGGCTACCTATACTTTTACTACAGAAATGTTACTGGGGTCTGCCTATAATACTGCTATAGAAATGTTACTGAGGTCTGCCTATACTTTGACTACAGAAATATTACAAGGGTCTGCCTATACTTCTGTTACAGAAATGATACTGGGGTCCGCCTATACCTGTGCTACTGAAATATTACTGGTGTTTGTTTGCCTATGCTTCTGCACCAGAACTGTTACAGGGGCCTGCCTATACTTTGACTACAGAAATGGTACTGGGGTCTGCCTATACTTCTGCTACAGAAATGTTACTGGGGTCTGCCTAAACTTTTACTATAGAAATATTACAGGGGTCTACCAATACTTTTACTACAGAAATGTTACTGGGGTCTGCCTATACTTCTGCTACAGAAATGTTACAGGAGTCTGCCTATACTGTTACTACAGAAATGTTACTGAGGTCTGCCTATACTTCTGCTACAGAAATGTTACAGGGGTCTATCTATACTGTTACTACAGAAATGTTACTGGGGTTTGCCTATACGTCTGTTACAGAAATGTTACTGGGGTCCGCCTACACCTTTGCTACAAAAATGTTACTGGGGTCCACCTATACCTTTGCTACAGAAATGTTACTGTTGTCTGTCTATACTTTTAATACAGAAATGTTACTCGGGTCTGCCTATACTTCTGCTACAGAAATGTTACAGGGGTCTATCTATACTGTTACTACAGAAATGTTACTGGGGTCTGCCTATACTTCTGCTACAGAAATGTTACAGGGGTCTCCCTATACTTTTACTATAGAAATGTTAATAGGGTCTGCCTATACTTCTGCAACAGAAATGTTACTGGGGTCCACCTATACCTTTGCTACAGAAATCTTACTGGGGTCTGCTATACTTTTACTAAAGAAATGCTACTGGGGTCTCCCTATACTTCTGCTACAGAAATATTACAGGGGTCTGCCTATACTTTTACTAGAGAAATGTTAATGGGGTCTGCCTATACTTCTGCTACAGAAATGTTACTGGGGTTTACCTATACCTTTGCTACTGAAATGTTACTGGGGTCTGTCTATGCTTTTACTGCAGAAATGTTACTGGGGTCTGCCTATACTTTTGCTACAGAAATGTTACATGGGGCTGCCTATACTTCTACTACAGAAATATGACTGGGGTCTGCCTATACTTGTGCCACAGAAATTTTACTGGGGTCCGCCGATACTTCTGCTTCAGTAATGTTACAGGGGTCTGCCTATACTTTTACTACAGAAATGTTAATGGGGTCTGCCTATACTTCAGCGGCAGAAATGTTACAGGGGTCCGCCTATACCTTTGCTGCTGAAATGTTACTGGTGTTTGTTTGCCTATACTTCTGCTACAAAAATGCTACAGGGGTCTGTCTATAGTGTTACTACAGAAATGTTACTCGGGTCTGCCTATACTTCTGCTACAGAAATGTTACTGGGGTCTATCTATACTGTTACTACAGAAATGTTACTGGGGTCTGCCTATATTTCTGCTACAGAAACGTTACTGTTGTCTGTCTATACTTCTACTACAGAAATGTCACTGGAGTCTGCCTATACTTCTGCCACAGAAATGTTACTGGGGTCCGCCTATACCTTTGCTACACGAATGTTACTGGGGTCTGCTTATACTTCTGCTACAGAAATGTTACTGGGGTCCGCCTATACCTTTGCTACAGAAATGTTACTGGAGTCTGCCTATTCTTCTGCTACAGAAATGTTACTGGGGTCTGTCTATATTTTTACAACAGAAATGTTACAGAGGTCTGCCTATACTTTTACTACAGAAATGTTACTGGAGTCTGCCTATTCTTATGCTACAGAAATGTTACAGGGGTCTGCCTATATTTTTACAACAGAAATGTTACAAGGGCCTGTCTATACTGCTACTACAGAAATGTTACTGGGGACTCCCTATACTTCTGCTACAGAAATGTTACAGGGGGCTACCTATACTTTTACTACAGAAATGTTACTGGTGTCTGCCTATACTTCTGCTACAGAAATAATACAGGGGTCTGTCTATACTGCTTCTACAGAAATGTTACTGGGGACTCCCTATACGTCTGCTACAGAAATGTTACAGGGGGCTACCTATACTTTTACTACAGAAATGTTACTGGGGTCTGCCTATAATACTGCTATAGAAATGTTACTGGGGTCTGCCTATACTTTGACTACAGAAATATTACAAGGGTCTGCCTATACTTCTGTTACAGAAATGATACTGGGGTCCGCCTATACCTGTGCTACTGAAATGTTACTGGTGTTTGTTTGCCTATGCTTCTGCACCAGAACTGTTACAGGGGCCTGCCTATACTTTTACTACAGAAATGGTACTGGGGTCTGCCTAGACTTCTGCTACAGAAATGTTACTGGGGTCTGCCTAAACTTTTACTATAGAAATATTACAGGGGTCTACCAATACTTTTACTACAGAAATGTTACTGGGGTCTGCCTATACTTCTGCTACAGAAATGTTACAGGAGTCTGCCTATACTGTTACTACAGAAATGTTACTGAGGTCTGCCTATACTTCTGCTACAGAAATGTTACAGGGGTCTATCTATACTGTTACTACAGAAATGTTACTGGGGTTTGCCTATACTTCTGCTACAGAAATGTTACAGGGGTCCGCCTATACTTCTACTACAGAAATATTACTGGGGTCTGCCCATACGTCTGTTACAGAAATGTTACTGGGGTCCGCCTACACCTTTGCTACAAAAATGTAACTGGGGTCCACCTATACCTTTGCTACAGAAATGTTACTGTTGTCTGTCTATACTTTTAATACAGAAATGTTACTCGGGTCTGCCTATACTTCTGCTACAGAAATGTTACAGGGGTCCATCTATACTGTTACTACAGAAATGTTACTGGGGTCTGCCTATACTTCTGCTACAGAAATGTTACAGGGGTCTCCCTATACTTTTACTATAGAAATGTTAATAGGGTCTGCCTATACTTCTGCAACAGAAATGTTACTGGGGTCCACCTATACCTTTGCTACAGAAATCTTACTGGGGTCTGCTATACTTTTACTAAAGAAATGTTACTGGGGTCTCCCTATACTTCTGCTACAGAAATATTACAGGGGTCTGCCTATACTTTTACTACTGAAATATTACTGGGATCTGCCTATACTTTTACTACAGAAATGTTACTGGGGTCTGCCTATACTTCTGCTACAGAAATGTTACAGGGGTCTGTTTATACTGCTACTACAGAAATGTTACTGAGGTCTGCCTATACTTCTGCTACAGAAATGTTACATGGGGCTGCCTATACTTCTACTACAGAAATATCACTGGGGTCTGCCTATACTTGTGCCACAGAAATTTTACTGGGGTCCGCCTATACCTTTGCTACAGAAATGTTACTGGGGTCCGCCTATACCATTGCTACAAAAATGTTACTGGGGTCCACCTATACCTTTGCTACAGAAATGTTACTGTTGTCTGTCTATACTTTTAATACAGAAATGTTACTCGGGTCTGCCTATACTTCTGCTACAGAAATGTTACAGGGGTCTCTCTATACTGTTACTACAGAAATGTTACTGGGGTCTGCCTATACTTCTGCTACAAAAATGTTATTGGGGTCTGCCTATACTGTTACTACAGAAATGTTACTGGGGTCTGCCTATACTTCTGCTACAGAAATGTTACAGGGGTCTCCCTATACTTTTACTATAGAAATGTTAATAGGGTCTGCCTATACTTCTGCAACAGAAATGTTACTGGGGTCCACCTATACCTTTGCTACAGAAATGTTACTGGGGTCTGCTATACTTTTACTAGAGAAATGTTACTGATTTCTCCCTATACTTCTGCTATAGAAATATTACAGGGGTCTGCCTATACTTTTACTAGAGAATTGTTAATGGGGTCTGCCTATACTTCTGCTACAGAAATGTTACTGGGGTCCACCTATACCTTTGCTACTGAAATGTTACTGGGGTCTGTCTATGCTTTTACTGCAGAAATGTTACTGGGGTCTGCCTATACTTCTGCGACAGAAATGTTACAGGAGTCTGCCTATTCTGTTACTACAGAAATGTTACTGAGGTCTGCCTATACTTCTGCTACAGAAATGTTATAGGGGTCTGTCTATACTGTTAGTACAGAAATGTTACTGGGGTTTGCCTATACGTCTGCTACAGAAATGTTACAGGGGTCAGCCTATACTTCTACTACAGAAATGTTACTGGGGTCTGCCTATACGTCTGTTACAGAAATGTTACTGGGGTCCACCTATACCTTTGCTACACACATGTTACTGTTGTCTGTTTATACTTTTAATACAGAAATGTTACTCGGGTCTGCCTATACTTCTGCTACAGAAATGTTACAGGGGTCTATCTATACTGTTATTACAGAAATGTTACTGGGGTCTGCCTATACTTCTGCTACAGAAATGTTACAGGGGTCTCCCTATACTTTTACTATAGAAATGGTAATTGGGTCTGCCTATACTTCTGCAACAAAAATGTTACTGGGGTCCACCTGTACCTTTGCTACAGAAATGTTACTGGGGTCTGCTATACTTCTACTACAGAAATGTTACTGAGGTCTCCCTATACTTCTGCTACAGAAATATTACAGGGGTCTGCCTATACTTTTACTAGAGAAATGTTAATGGGGTCTACCTATACTTCTGCTACAGAAATGTTACTGGGGTCCACCTTTACCTTTGCTACTGAAATGTTACTGGGGTCTGTCTATGCTTTTACTGCAGAAATGTTACTGGGGTCTGCCTATACTTTTGCTACAGAAATGTTACATGGGGCTGCCTATACTTCTACTACAGAAATATCACAGGGGTCTGCCTATACTTGTGCCATAGAAATTTTACTGGGGTCCGCCTATACCTGTGCTACAGAAATGTTACTGAGTTCTGCCTATACTTCTGCTACAGAAATGTTACTGGGGTCTGTCTATACTGTTACTACAGAAATGTTACTGGGGTCTGCCTATACTTCTGCTACAGAAATGTTACTGGGGTCCACCTATACCTTTGCTACAGAAATGTTACTGGAGTCTGCTATACTTTTACTACAGAAATGTTATTGGGGTCTGCCTAAATTTCTGCTACAGAAATGTTAATGGGGTCCGCCTATACCTTTACTACTGAAATGTGACTGGGGTCTGCCTGTACTTTTACTACAGAAATGTTACGGGGGTCTCCCTATACTTCTGCTACAGAAATGTTACAGGGGTCTGTCTATGCTTTTACTGCAGAAATGTTACTGGGGTCTGCCTATACTTCTGCTACAGAAATGTTACAGGGGTCTGCCTATCCTTTTACTACAGAAATGTTAATAGGGTCTGCCTATACTTCTGCTACAGAAATGATACTGGGGTCCGTCTATACCTGTTCTACAGAAATGTTATTGGGGTCTGCCTATACTTCTGCTACAGAAATGTTACAGGGATCTATGTATACTGTTACTACAGAAATGTTACTGGGGTCTGCCTATACTTATGCTACAGAAATGTTACAGGGGTCTACCTATACTTCTGCTACAGAAATGTTACAGGGGTCTGCCTATACTTTTACTAGAGAAATGTTAATGGGGTCTGCCTATACTTCTGCTACAGAAATGTTACTGCGGTCCACCTATACCTTTGCTACTGAAATGTTACTGGAGTCTGCTATACTTTTACTACAGAAATGTTATTGGGGTCTGCCTATATTTCTGCTACAGAAATGTTAATGGGGTCTGCCTATACCTTTACTACTGAAATGTGACTGGGGTCTGCCTGTACTTTTACTACAGAAATGTTACTGGGGTCTCCCTATACTTCTGCTACAGAAATGTTACTGGGGTCTATCTATACGTTTGCTACAGAAATGTTACTGGGGTCTGCCTAAACTTCTGCTACAGAAATGTTACAGGGGTCTATCTATACTGTTACTACAGAAATGATACTGGGGTCTGCCTTTACCTGTGCTACTGAAATGTTACTGGTGTTTGTTTGCTATGCTTCTGCTCCAGAAATATTACAGGGGTCTACCTATACTTTTACTACAGAAATGTTACTGGGGTCTGCCTATACTTCTGCTACAGAAATGTTACAGGGGTCTGCCTATGCTTTTACAACAGAAATGTTACAGGGGCCTGCCTATACTTCTGCTACAGAAATGTTACAGGGGTCTGCCTTTACTTTTACAACAGAAATGTTACTGGGGCCTGTTTATACTGTTACTACCGAAATGGTACCGGGGTCTACCTATCCTTTTACTACAGCAATGTTATGAGGTCTGCCTATACTTCTGCTACAGAAATGTTACTGGGGTCTATCTATACGTTTGCTACAGAAATGTTACTGGGGTCTGCCTTAACTTCTGCTACAGAAATGTTACAGGGGTCTATCTATACTGTTACTACAGAAATGTTACTGGGGTCTGCCTTAAGTTCTGCTACTGAAATGTTACAGGGGTCTATCTATACTGTTACTACAGAAATGTTACTGGGGTCTGCCTATACTTCTACTACAGAAATATTACTGGGGTCTGCCTATACTTCTGCTACAGAAATGTTACTTGGGTCTGTCTATCCTTTTACTATAGCAATCTTACTGGGGTCTGTCTATACTTCTGCTACAGAAATGTTATAGTGGTCTGCCTATACTTTTACTACAGAAATGTTACAGGGGCCTGTCTATACTGTTACTACAGAAATATTACTGGGGTCTGCCTATACTTCTGCTACAGAAATGTTACAGGGGGTGTGTTTATACTGCTACTACAGAAATGTTACTAGGGTCCGCCTATACCTTTGCTACAGAAATGTTATTGGGGTCTGCTTATACTTCCACTACAGAAATGTTACAGGGGTCTGTGTATACTGTTACTACAGAAATGTTACTGGGGTCTGCCTATACTTCTGCTACAGAAATGTTACTGTTGTCGGTCTATACTTTTAATACAGAAATGTTACTCGGGTCTGCCTATACTTCTGCTACAGAAATGTTACTGGGGTCTGCCTTTACTTTTACTACAGAAATGCTACTGGGGTCTGCCTATACTTCTGCTACAGAAATGTTATTGGGGTCTGCTTATACTTCTACTACAGAAATGTTACAGGGGTCTGTGTATACTGTTACTACAGAAATGTTACAGGGGTCTGCCTATACTTCTGCTACAGAAATGTTACTGTTGTCGGTCTATACTTTTAATACAGAAATGTTACTCGGGTCTGCCTATACTTCTGCTACAGAAATGGTACAGGGGTCTGCCTTTACTTTTACTACAGAAATGCTACTGGGGTCTGCCTATACTTCTGCTTCAGAAATGTTATTGGGGTCTGCTTATACTTCTACTACAGAAATGTTACAGGGGTCTGTGTATACTGTTACTACAGAAATGTTACAGGGGTCTGCCTATACTTCTGCTACAGAAATGTTAATGTTGTCGGTCTATACTTTTAATACAGAAATGTTACTCGGGTCTGCCTATACTTACTTCTGCTACAGAAGTGTTACAGGGGTCTGCCTATACTTTTACTACAGAAATGGTACTGGGGTCTGCCTATACTTCTGCTCCAGAAATGTTACTGGGGTCGGGCTGAACTTTTACTATAGAAATATTACAGGGGTCTGCCTTTACTTTTACTACAGAAATGCTACTGGGGTCTGCCTATACTTCTGCTGCAGAAATGTTTCAGGAGTCTGCCTTTACTTTTACAACAGAAATGTTACAGGGGCCTGCCTATACTTCTGCTACAGAAATGTTACAGGGGTCTGCCTATACTTTTACACCAGAAATGTTACAGGGGCCTGTCTATACTGTTAATACAGAAATGTTACAGGGGTCTGCCTATACTTTTACTACAGATATGGTACTGGGGTCTACCTATCCTTTTACTACAGCAATGTTACTGGGGTCTGCCTATACATCTGCTACAGAAATGTAACTGGGGTCTATCTATACCTTTGCTACAGAAATGTTACTGGGGTCTGCCTAAACTTTTACTACAGAAATATTACAGGGGTCTACCTATACTTTTACTACAGAAATGTTACTGGGGTCTGCCTATACGTCTGCTACAGAAATGTTACAGGGGTCTGCCTATACTTTTACAACAGAAATGTTACAGGGGTCTGCCTATACTTCTGCTACAGAAATGTTACAGGAGTCTGCCAATACTTTTACAACAGAAATGTAACAGGGGCCTGCCTATACTTCTACAGAAATGTTACTAGGGTCCGCCTATACCTTTGCTACAGAAATGTTACTGTTGTCTGTCTATACTTTTACTACAGAAATGTTATTTGGGTCTGCTTATACTTCTGCTACAGAAATTTTACTGAAGTCCACCTATACTTATGCTACAGAAATGTTACAGGGGTCTGCCTATACTTCTGCTACAGAAATGTTACTGGGGTCTATCTATACTGTTACTACAGAAATGTTACTGGGGTCTCCCTATACTTCTGCTACAGAAATGTTACAGGGGTCTGTCTATGCTTTTACTGCAGAAATGTTACTGGGGTCTGCCTATACTTCTGCTACAGAAATGTTACAGGGGTCTGCCTATCCTTTTACTACAGAAATGTTAATGGGGTCTGCCTATGCTTCTGCTACAGAAATGATACTGGGGTCCGCCTATACCTGTGCTACAGAAATGTTATTGGGGTCTGCCTATACTTCTGCTACAGAAATGTTACAGGGGTCTATGTATACTGTTACTACAGAAATATTACTGGGGTCTGCCTATAGCTTTACAACAGAAATGTTACAGGGGTCTGCGTAAACTTTAACTACAGAAATATTAGAGGGGTCTACCTATACTTTTACTACAGAAATGCTACTGGGGTCTGCCTATACTTCTGGTACAGAAATGTTACAGGGGTCTGCCTATACTTTTACAACAGAAATGTTACAGGGGCCTGTCTATACTGTTACTACAGAAATGTTACCGGGGTCTGCCTATGCTTCTGCTACAGAAATGTTACAGGGGTCTGCCTATACTTTTACAACAGAAATGTTACAGGGGCCTGTCTATACTGTTACTACAGAAATGTTACTGGGGTCTGTCTGTACTTCTGCTACAGAAATGGTACAGGGGTCTGCCTTTACTTTTACTACAGAAATGCTACTGGGGTCTGCCTATACTTCTGCTACAGAAATGTTATTGGGGTCTGCTTATACTTCTACTACAGAAATGTTACAGGGGTCTGTGTATACTGTTACTACAGAAATGTTACAGGGGTCTGCCTATACTTCTGCTACAGAAATGTTAATGTTGTCGGTCTATACTTTTAATACAGAAATGTTACTCGGGTCTGCCTATACTTACTTCTGCTACAGAAGTGTTACAGGGGTCTGCCTATACTTTTACTACAGAAATGGTACTGGGGTCTGCCTATACTTCTGCTCCAGAAATGTTACTGGGGTCGGGCTGAACTTTTACTATAGAAATATTACAGGGGTCTGCCTTTACTTTTACTACAGAAATGCTACTGGGGTCTGCCTATACTTCTGCTGCAGAAATGTTTCAGGAGTCTGCCTTTACTTTTACAACAGAAATGTTACAGGGGCCTGCCTATACTTCTGCTACAGAAATGTTACAGGGGTCTGCCTATACTTTTACAACAGAAATGTTACAGGGGCCTGTCTATACTGTTAATACAGAAATGTTACAGGGGTCTGCCTATACTTTTACTACAGATATGGTACTGGGGTCTACCTATCCTTTTACTACAGCAATGTTACTGGGGTCTGCCTATACATCTGCTACAGAAATGTAACTGGGGTCTATCTATACCTTTGCTACAGAAATGTTACTGGGGTCTGCCTAAACTTTTACTACAGAAATATTACAGGGGTCTACCTATACTTTTACTACAGAAATGTTACTGGGGTCTGCCTATACGTCTGCTACAGAAATGTTACAGGGGTCTGCCTATACTTTTACAACAGAAATGTTACAGGGGTCTGCCTATACTTCTGCTACAGAAATGTTACAGGAGTCTGCCAATACTTTTACAACAGAAATGTAACAGGGGCCTGCCTATACTTCTACAGAAATGTTACTAGGGTCCGCCTATACCTTTGCTACAGAAATGTTACTGTTGTCTGTCTATACTTTTACTACAGAAATGTTATTTGGGTCTGCTTATACTTCTGCTACAGAAATTTTACTGAAGTCCACCTATACTTATGCTACAGAAATGTTACAGGGGTCTGCCTATACTTCTGCTACAGAAATGTTACTGGGGTCTATCTATACTGTTACTACAGAAATGTTACTGGGGTCTCCCTATACTTCTGCTACAGAAATGTTACAGGGGTCTGTCTATGCTTTTACTGCAGAAATGTTACTGGGGTCTGCCTATACTTCTGCTACAGAAATGTTACAGGGGTCTGCCTATCCTTTTACTACAGAAATATTAATGGGGTCTGCCTATGCTTCTGCTACAGAAATGATACTGGGGTCCGCCTATACCTGTGCTACAGAAATGTTATTGGGGTCTGCCTATACTTCTGCTACAGAAATGTTACAGGGGTCTATGTATACTGTTACTACAGAAATATTACTGGGGTCTGCCTATAGCTTTACAACAGAAATGTTACAGGGGTCTGCGTAAACTTTAACTACAGAAATATTAGAGGGGTCTACCTATACTTTTACTACAGAAATGCTACTGGGGTCTGCCTATACTTCTGGTACAGAAATGTTACAGGGGTCTGCCTATACTTTTACAACAGAAATGTTACAGGGGCCTGTCTATACTGTTACTACAGAAATGTTACCGGGGTCTGCCTATGCTTCTGCTACAGAAATGTTACAGGGGTCTGCCTATACTTTTACAACAGAAATGTTACAGGGGCCTGTCTATACTGTTACTACAGAAATGTTACTGGGGTCTGTCTGTACTTCTGCTACAGAAATATTACAGAGGTCTGCCTATACTTTTACTACAGAAATGTAACTGGGGTCTGCCTATACTTCTGCTACAGAAATGTTACAGGGGTCTGCCTATATTTTTAGAACAGAAATGTTACAGGGGCCTGTCTATACTGCTACTACAGAAATGTTACTGGGGTCTCCCTATACTTCTGCTACAGAAATATTACAGGGGGCTACCTATACATTTACTACAGAAATGTTACTGGGGTCTGCCTATACTTCTGCTACAGAAATAATACAGGGGTCTGTCTATACTGCTACTACAGAAATGTTACTGGGGTCTGCCTAAACTTTTACTACAGAAATATTACAGGGGTCTGCCTATACTTCTGCTACAGAAATGATACTGGGGTCCGCCTATACCTGTGCTACTGAAATGTTACTGGTGTTTGTTTGCCTATGCTTCAGCTCCAGAAATGTTACAGAGGTCTGCCAATACTTTTACTACAGAAATGGTACTGGGGTCTGCCTATACTTCTGCTACAGAAATGTTACAGGGGTCTGCCTATCCTTTTACTACAGAAATGTTAATGGGGTCTGCCTATGCTTCTGCTACAGAAATGATACTGGGGTCCGCCTATACCTGTGCTACAGAAATGTTATTGGGGTCTGCCTATACTTCTGCTACAGAAATGTTACAGGGGTCTATGTATACTGTTACTACAGAAATATTACTGGGGTCTGCCTATACTTCTGCTACAGAAATGTTACAGGGGTCTGCGTAAACTTTAACTACAGAAATATTAGAGGGGTCTACCTATACTTTTACTACAGAAATGTTACTGGGGTCTGCCTATACTTCTAGTACAGAAATGTTACAGGGGTCTGCCTATACTTTTACAACAGAAATGTTACAGGGGCCTGTCTATACTGTTACTACAGAAATGTTACAGGGGTCTGCCTATACTTTTACTACAGATATGGTACCGGGGTCTACCTATCCTTTTACTATAGCAATGTTACTGGGGTCTGCCTATATATCTGCTACAGAAATGTTACTGGGGTCTATCTATACGTTTGCTACAGAAATGTTACTGCGGTCTGCTTATACTTCTGCTACAGAAATGTTACAGTGTCTACCTATACTCTTACTACAGAAATGTTACTGGGGTCTGTCTATACTTCTGCTACAGAAATGTTACTAGGGTCCGCCTATACCTTTGCTACAGAAATGTTACTGGGGTCTGCCTAAACTTTTACTACAGAAATATTACAGGGGTCTACGCATACTTTTACTACAGAAATGTTACTGGGATCTGCCTATACTTCTGCTACAGAAATGTTACAGGGGTCTGCCTATACTTTTACAACGGAAATGTTACAGGGGTCTGCCTATACTTCTGCTACAGAAATGTTACAGGGGTCTGCCTATACTTTTACAACAGAAATGTTACAGGGGCCTGCTTATACTTCTGCTACAAAAAATGTTACTAAGGTCCACCTATACCTTTGCTACAGAAATGGTACTGGGGTCTGCCTAAACTTTTACTACAGAAATATTACAGGTGTCTACCTATACTTTTACTACAGAAATGTTACCGGGGTCTGCCTATGCTTCTGCTACAGAAATGTTACAGGGGTCTGCCTATACTTTTACAACAGAAATGTTACAGGAGCCTGTCTATACTGTTACTACAGAAATGTTACTGGGGTCTGTCTGTACTTCTGCTACAGAAATATTACAGGGGTCTGCCTATACTTTTACTACAGAAATGGTACCGGGTCTACCTATCCTTTTACTACAGCAATGTTATTGGGGTCTGCCTATATCTCTGCTACAGAAATATCACTGGGGTCTTTCTATACGTTTGCTACAGAAATGTTACTGGGGTCTGCCTAAACTTCTGCTGCAGAAATGTTACAGAGGTCTATCTATGCTTTTACTGCAGAAATGTTACTGGGGTCTGCCTATACTTCTGCTACAGAAATGTTACAGGGGTCTGCCTATACTTCTGCTACAGAAATGTTACAGGGGTCTCCCTATACGTTTACTATAGAAATGTTAATAGGGTCTGCCTATACTTCGGCAACAGAAATGTTACTTGGGTCCACCTATACCTTTGCTATAGAAATGTTACTGGTGTCTGCTATACTTTAACTACAGAAATGTTAATGGGGTCTGCCTATACTTCTGCTACAGAAATGTTACTGGGGTCCGCCTATACCTTTACTACTGAAATGTTACTGGGGTTTGCCTATACTTTTACTACAGAAATGTTATTTGGGTCTGCTTATACTTCTGCTACAGAAATTTTACTGATGTCCACCTATACTTATGCTACAGAAATGTTACTGGGGTCTCCCTATACTTCTGCTACAGAAATGTTACAGGGGTCTGTCTATGCTTTTACTGCAGAAATGTTACTGGGGTCTGCTTATACTTCTGTTACAGAAATGTTACAGGGGTCTGCCTATCCTTTTACTACAGAAATGTTGATGGGGTCTGCCTATGCTTCTGCTACAGAAATGATACTGGGGTCCGTCTATACCTGTGCTACAGAAATGTTATTGGGGTCTGCCTATACTTCTGCTACAGAAATGTTACAGGGGTCTATGTATACTGTTACTACAGAACTATTACTGGGGTCTGCCTATACTTCTGCTACAGAAATGTTACAGGGGTCTGCCTATACTTTGACTAGAGAAATGTTACTGGGGTCTGCCTATACTTCTGCTACAGAAATGTTACTGGGGTCCACCTATACCTTTGCTACAGAAATATTACTGGGTCTGCCTATACTTTTACTACAGAAATTTTAATGGGGTCTGCCTATACTTCTGCTACAGAAATGTTACAGGGGTCTGTTTATACTTCTGCTACAGAAATGTTACAGGGGTCTGCCTATTCTTCGGCTACAGAAATGTTACTAGGGTCTGTCTATTCTTTTACTACAGAAATGTTGCTGGGGTCTGCCTATACTTCTGCTACTGAAATGTTACCGGGCTCTACTTATCCTTTTACTACAGCAATGTTATTGGGGTCGGCCTATACTTCGGCTACAAAAATGTTACTAGGGTCTGTCTATACTTTTACTACAGAAATGTAACTGGGGTCTGCCTATACTTCTGCTACAGAAATGTTACAGGGGTCTGCCTATATTTTTAGAACAGAAATGTTACAGGGGCCTGTCTATACTGCTACTACAGAAATGTTACTGGGGTCTCCCTATACTTCTGCTACAGAAATATTACAGGGGGCTACCTATACATTTACTACCGAAATGTTACTGGGGTCTGCCTATACTTCTGCTACAGAAATAATACAGGGGTCTGTCTATACTGCTACTACAGAAATGTTACTGGGGTCTGCCTAAACTTTTACTACAGAAATATTACAGGGGTCTGCCTATACTTCTGCTACAGAAATGATACTGGGGTCCGCCTATACCTGTGCTACTGAAATGTTACTGGTGTTTGTTTGCCTATGCTTCAGCTCCAGAAATGTTACAGAGGTCTGCCAATACTTTTACTACAGAAATGGTATTGGGGTTTGCCTATACTTCTGCTACAGAAATGTTACAGGGGTCTGCCTATACTTCTGCTACAGAAATGTTACAGGGGTCTGCCTAAACTTTTACTACAGAAATATTAAAGGGGTCTACCTATACGTTTACTACAGAAATGTTACTGGGGTCTCCCTATACTTCTGCTACAGAAATGTTACAGGGGGCTACCTATACTTTTACTACAGAAATGTTACTAGGGTCTGCCTATACTTCTGCTACAGAAATAATACAGGGGTCTGTCTATACTGCTACTACAGAAATGTTACTGGGGTCTCCCTATACTTCTGCTACAGAAATGTTACAGGGGGCTACCTATACTTTTACTACAGAAATGTTACTGGGGTCTGCCTATACTACTGCTACAGAAATGTTACTGGGGTCTGCCTATACTTTTACTATAGAAATATTACAGGGGTCTGCCTATACTTCTGCTACAGAAATGATACTGGGGTCCGCCTATACCTGTGCTACTGAAATGTTACTGGTGTTTGTTTGCCTATGCTTCAGCTCCAGAAATGTTACAGAGGTCTGCCAATACTTTTACTACAGAAATGGTACTGGGTTTGCCTATACTTCTGCTACAGAAATGTTACAGGGGTCTGCCTAAACTATTACTACAGACATATTACAGGGGCCTGCCTATACTTTTACTACAGAAATGTTACAGGGGTCTGTGTATACTGTTACTACAGAAATGTTACTGGGGTCTGTGTATACTGTTACTACAGAAATGTTACTGGGGTCTGCGTATACTTCTGCTACAGAAATGTTACTGTTGTCTGTCTATACTTTTAATACAGAAATGTTACTCGAGTCTGCCTATACTTCTGCTACAGAAATGTTACAGGGGTCTGCTTATACTTTTACTACAGAAATGGTACTGGGGTCTGCCTAAACTTCTGCTGCAGAAATGTTTCAGGGGTCTGCCTTTACTTTTACAACAGAAATGTTACAGGGCCCTGCCTATACTTCTGCTACAGAAATGTTACAGGGGTCTGCCTATACTTTTACAACAGAAATGTTACAGGGGCCTGTCTATACTGTTACTACAGAAATGTTACAGGGGTCTGCCTATACTTTTACTACAGATATGGTATCGGGGTCTACCTATCCTTTAACTACAGCAATGTTACTGGGGTCTGCCTATACTTCTGCTACAGAAATGTTACTGGGGTCTATCTACACGTTTGCTACAGAAATGTTACTGCGGTGTGCTTATACTTCTGCTACAGAAATGTTACAGGGTCTATCTATACTCTTACTACAGAAATGTTACTGGGGTCTGTCTATACTTCTGCTACAGAAATGTTACTAGCGTCCGCCTATACCTTTGCTACAGAAATGTTACTGGGGTCTGCCTAAACTTTTACTACAGAAATATTACAGGGGTCTACCTATACTTTTACAACAGAAATGTTACTGGGGTCTGCCTATACTTCTGCTACAGAAATGTTACAGGGGTCTGCCTATACTTTTACAACAGAAATGTTACAGGGCCTGCCTATACTTCCGCTACAGAAATGTTACAGGGGTCTGCCTATACTTTTACAACAGAAATGTTACTGGGGTTTGTCTGTACTTCTGCTACAGAAATGTTACAGGGGTCTGCCTATACTTTTATTACAGAAATGGTACCGGGGTCTACCTATCATTTTACTACAGCAATGTTACTGGGGTCTGCCTATACTTCTGCTACAGAAATGTTACTGGGGTCTATCTATACGTTTGCTACAGAAATGCTACTGGGGTCTGCCTATACTTCTGCTGCAGAAATGTTTCAGGGGTCTGCCTTTACTTCTGCTACAGAAATGTTACAGGGGTCTGCCTATACTTTTGCAACAGAAATGTTACAGGGGCCTGTCTATACTGTAACTACAGAAATGTTACAGGGGTCTGCCTATACTTTTACTAAAGATATGGTATCGGGGTCTACCTCTCTTTTTACTACAGCAATGTTACTGGGGTCTGCCTATACTTCTGCTACAGAAATGTTACTGGGGTCTATCTATACGTTTGTTACAGAAATGTTACTGCGGTGTGCTTATACTTCTGCTACAGAAATGTTACAGGTTCTATCTATACTCAAACTACAGAAATGTTACTGGGGTCTGTCTATACTTCTGCTACAGAAATGTTACTATTGTCCGCCTATACCTTTGCTACAGAAATGTTACTGGGGTCTGCCTAAACATTTACTACAGAAATATTACAGGGGTCTACCTATACTTTTACTACAGAAATGTTACTGGGGTCTGCCTATACTTCTGCTACAGAAATGTTACAGGGGTCTGCCTATACTTTTACAACAGAAATGTTACAGGGGCCTGCCTATACTTCTGCTACAGAAATGTTACAGGGGTCTGCCTTTACTTTTACAACAGAAATGTTACAGGGGCCTGTCTATACTGTTACTACTGAAATGTTACTGGGGTCTGTCTGTACTTCTGCTACAGAAATGTTACAGGGGTCTGCCTATACTTTTACGACAGAAATGGTACTGGGGTTCGCCTATACTTCTGCTAAAGAAATGTTACTGGGGTCTACCTAAACTTTTACTACAGAAATATTACAGGGGTCTACCTATACTTTTACTACAGAAATGTTACTGGGGTCTGCCTATACTTCTGCTACAGAAATGTTACAGGGGTCTGCCTATACTTTTACAACAGAAATGTTACAGGGGCCTGCCTATACTTCTGCTACAGAAATGTTACAGTGGTCTGCCTTTACTTTTACAACAGAAATGTTACTGGGGCCTATCTATACTATTACTACAGAAATGTTACTGGGGTCTGTCTGTACTTCTGCTACAGAAATGTTACAGGGGTCTGCCTATACTTTTACTACAGAAATGGTACCGGGCTCTACCTATTCTTTTACTACAGAAATGTTACTGGGGTCTGCCTATACTTCTGCTAGAGAAATGCTACTGGGGTCTATCTATACGTTTGCTACAGAAATATTACTGGGGTCTGCCTAAACTTCTGCTACAGAAATGTTACAGGGGTCTATCTATACTGTTACTACAGAAATGTTACTGGGGTCTGCCTATAGTTCTGCTACAGAAATGTTACAGCGGTCTATCTATACTGTTACTACAGAAATGTTACTGGGGTCTGCCTATACTTCTGCTACAGAAATGTTACTGGGGTCTGCCTATACTTCTGCTAAAGAAATGTTACTGGGGTCTGTCTATCCTTTTACTATAGCAATGTTACTGGGGTCTGCCTATACTTCTGCTACAGAAATGTTATAGGGGTCTGCCTATACTTTTACTACACAAATGTTACAGGGGCCTGTCTTTACTGTCACTACAGAAATATTACTGGGGTCTGCCTATACTTCTGCTACAGAAATGTTACAGGGGTCTGTTTATACTGCTACTACAGAAATGTTACTAGGGTCTGCCTATGCTTCTGCTACAGAAATGTTACTAGGGTCCGCCTATACCTTTGCTACAGAAATGTTATTGGGGTCTGCTTATACTTCTACTACAGAAATGTTACAGGGGTCTGTGTATACTGTTACTACAGAAATGTTACTGGGGTCTGCCTATACTTCTGCTACAGAAATTTTACTGTTGTCGGTCTATACTTTTAATACAGAAATGTTACTCGGGTCTGCCTATACTTCTGCTACAGAAATGTTACAGGGGTCTGCCTATACTTTTACAACAGAAATGGTACTGGGGTCTGCCTATACTTCTGCTCCAGAGATTTTACTGGGGTCGGCCTGAACTTTTACTACAGAAATATTACAGGGGTCTGCCTATACTTTTACTACAGAAATGCTACTGGGGTCTGCCTATACTTCTGCTGCAGAAATGTTTCAGGGGTCTGCCTATACTTTTACAACAGAAATGTTACAGGGGCCTGCCTATTCTTCTGCTACAGAAATGTTACAGGGGTCTGCCTATACTTTTACAACAGAAATGTTATAGGGGCCTGTCTATACTGTTACTACAGAAATGTTACAGGGGTCTGCCTATACTTTTACTACAGATATGGTACCGGTGTCTGACTGGGAACACTCAATCACTTACCCGCTCACTTACCTAATAAATAACCTATGTCTTACAACTTCTTGCTGAGATTGTGGGGTAGGCCACAGCTTTATTTATTAACGATATCAACGATAACTTATTTAACGAGCGATCACTATCCATGCTGTCCGTGTGTTAATTCTTTACAGTTCGTAAATCGTCCACTGAGGACGTTTGTAAGCCCCGTTCCTTTGGCTTGCAAAACCTTCCTCTATTTCCTAACAGCATGGACAAATTCCGGGCCAAAACCAGCTGTGACAACTTCCGACGACTGACCTTTCCAATCAGCCCACCTCCTCTCCCTCCCTGATCTTACGGGCGGGTGGGCGGGCGTCTCTTCTCTGTTCTTCTCACTTCTCCTCTTGTCTCCTGACTGAAGCTCCTTCCGCTCCCCCCTTCTTTTCCTGTGTAAACTCCACCCCCCTTTTGCTTGCTCTGCTTAACCCCTTACTGTGCCTGTTCCCAGTCATGTGCCGCCTCCTTAATTAGCTTGCGCATTCAGGACTGGGAACACTCAATCACTTACCCGCTCACTTACCTAATAAATAACCAATGTCTTACAACTTCTTGCTGAAATTGTGGGGTAGGCCACAGCTTTATTTATTAACGATATCAACGATAACTTATTTAACGAGCGATCACTATCCATGCTGTCCGTGTGTTAATTCTTTACAGTTCGTAAACCGTCCACTGAGGACGTTTGTAAGCTCCGTTCCTTCGGCTTGCAAAACCTTCCTCTATTTCCTAACAGCATGGACAAATTCCGGGCCACACGGGATGTGCCGTGTTACTGCGGCTCATTCTGTCCCCACCCCACCAACCCGAGCTAGAGCTTTCTCGACCCCATCCTGCAAGCCGGATAGGAATGTATCCAACCCCACCTCGTTTAGGTGAACACCGTCCCTCCTCAATGCCCCCTTTTCTTTCTTTTCCAGCTCCCAATGGCGAACCGCCACCCCTCCCATGGAGTGAACAAACTGCGACATACGCATGTTAACCAGCCTCCTGGCTCTATCCACCGCTTCCAGGCTTCTTGCTCCATTCCAGTATCTTCGCGCGACTATGTCTGACCAAACGATGATGCATCCAATAAAACATTCGCGAAAACGCAGTAAGTCCTGTTTCATAATGACCAACAGGTCTCGTGTCTTTACCTTACCGAGATCGTTCCCCCCGGTGTGAACAACTAAAACCACTTTCCGGGGGGTACTCCTGGCTATGTCCACCACCAACTTCCACATGTCGGGCCATATTAGCCCCCGGACTCCGTGCCAGGTTACGGGTGTTCCGGTCAGGCCAAGCTCCGATCCCAACGGGCATACTGCTGCCCTCCTTTGTGCCCAATAAATGTAGGAGTGACCGACTATATGCACCTTCCACGGTTCTGCTGCTGCGAACAAATAAAAACAAAAACAAGGGCAAAAACTTGAAATAACAGTGACCTATCACTAACGAAAAACCGAGGGACCAGTCGCTAACTTAACTCTCCCACCGCAAGATCGAGTCGCACATAAGACTTATATGCTTGGGACTTCCATCTCCCAAGCCGTTTCAAACCGTCCTCGTTCATCCCTCCCGCATCCGCCGACGTGGCCGCTCCAATTCTGAAGGAGTGGGTCCCGAATGCCTTTGGGTCGAGGCCCACTGTCCTCAAAGACGATTTTAACCCCGCCGTTACTTGAAAACGAGTGAGGGGGAGGCCGGACGCGTGGACCAAAAACTGCTCCCCCGCCGGCCTTGCTTCCATATAACTGGCCGCCGTATCTACTGGGCACCAACCTGAGCCTAGCCGAGTGATCGGCACCCACTCACCCTCACCGTACAGGTCGGTTTTTGATTTTTTAATCCTGACACGTAACCCGTCGTCCACCGGTACCACATCGTCAAACATTAGTCCTCCCGGCATAAACTTGCTCTTCGGAACTAACTCGCCGATCCTGAGCGCCGCAAAAAATGCCAGCAAGAATGCCGTCCTGAACAGCAACGCCTCGTAACCATTGTAACACGTGACCTCCAAAGTGTCCAATAACTTGCACAACAACTGGTACGTAATCGGGCGATGGGAATCTAAACCGGCCTTCTCTTTTTTTCCACCCGCGCACTATCTGGCGAAAAAGGAACTCTTTTGTAACGTCCTTAAAACCGTGCAACTTTAGTAAAAATGCCACGCCCGCGAGGTGCTTTTTTGCCGAATCCACCGACGCCCGTCTCTCCCTCAGAGACGCTAACATATCCATGGTCGCTGAACGGGCCTTATCGCCCCCAGCCAAACTACCACCCGCAAAAAACAACCATTTTTTCCAGACCGCGTTATAACTCTTCCAGGTTCCCACCGCCACGGATGACTCGACAAGCTTCAGCAGCTCTGCTCTGCCAGTTTCCACAAGAAATGCGGGCAGCGTACCCCCAACGCATCCGCCTGTGGGTGCCGCTCTCTGAACCGCTCCATCTGCGAACGAGAGAGCGCGTCAGCTGCCACATTTTTATATCCCGGTACATGCTTTGACCGTAAATATATATTACGCTGTAAACATCTCAGGACCACATGTCTCACAAGCGCCAACACCGGTGGGGAAAATGAAGACTGCCGGTTAATAATGTGCACCACCGAAGCATTATCAGACCAAAAACACACTTTGTGGTCTTGTAACTCCTCACCCTATAGCTCCACAGCCACCACCAACAGGAAAAATTCCAACAGAGTGATGTTTTGATTCCACCGCTTTTCTATCCAGGATACTGGCCATGGTTCCCTGCACCAGTGGTTCCGGAAAATAACGCCAAAACCTGTTGACCCCGCTGCGTCCGCGGACAGGCTAAGACCTGTACCCGACCACTCCTCCTTGGGGCCCACCACCTGCCCATTAAAGGCTTCCAAGAAGATTTTCCATGTGTGTAAATCCCCTCGTATCCCTGGTGAGACTCTAATGAAGTGATGTGGCTCCTTTACCCCCGCCGTCGCTAGAGACAACCTTCTTGAAAAAACGCGACCCATGGGTATCACTTTGCACGCAAAGTTCAATAAACCCAAAAGGACCTGCATTTGACGCAACGTAACTTTTTTACATTTTACGACGTCGTTTACCGTCTGCCGGAGGCGATCAATTTTTTCCATCGGTAATCTAAGAACCATTTCCTCGGTGTCGATCTCGATTCCTAGGAAAGTTAGCCTTGTCACCGGGCCCATCGTCTTTTTCCTCTGACAATGGGACCCCCGCCTCATGCATCAGTGACCGAAAAGTGTGCAACAAAAAACCGCAGGTGCCCGATGATTCCGTACCAATGAACAGGAAATCATCAAGGTAATGCGTCACCGATGTGATGCCCGTTTCAAACCTGAGCATCCATTCCAGGAAGGAACTGAAAAGCTCGAAGTAATAGCAAGAAATCGAGCAGCCCATCGGCAGGCACATGTCGTAGAAGAACTGGTTATCTACCTTGCATCCCAACAAGTAGAAACACTCAGGATGAATCGGCAATAGCCGAAAAGCTGACTCAATGTCTGCTTTTGCTAACTGTGCCCGATTACCTGCTGCTCTAACCAGAGCGACCGCCTGGTCAAAGGACGCATAAACCACCGATGCTTGTTCTTTTGTAATGCCATCATTTACCGATTCCCCTTTTGGGAAGGATAAATGATGGATCAGACGGAACTTGCCGGCCTCCTTCTTAGGGACTAACCCCAATGGGGAGACCCGCAAATTCACAAACGGTGGTTCGTCGAAAGGGCCGGCCATGCGGCCAGCCGCCACCTCTTTATTAACCTTTTCTTTTACTAGCTCTATATTTTCCAAAGCCGATTTTAAATTTGCGCACAGGGTGGAAGCAGGCTGAAAAGTAAACGGGATTAAAAAACCGTCGGTAAAACCCTGCCTAAGGATTCTTGCTTCCTCCTTCCTGTGGTATTTGTCGAGCCACTGGAAGAGCTACTTGCTTTTCACCGGGGTTCGGTGCTTCACTGGCACCGACCCCAGCGACTGGTTGTCTCTGTTTCCTAAAACATCGTACCGCGGAGTGTTGTCCTCCGCAAACCGAGCATTCGTGCCTGAACTTGCACGTCGCGTAGAACCGACAGTGGCCCTCATTATAGAGCCAATATGACCCGTTTGGGCGTGGAGAGGCCGCAGGGGGCTGTTGCCCGCCCCCCACGGCTCCCCCTTGAAAAGTGGGGTTTTGAGGGCGTTGCGCTAAGATGAGTTGCAACCATACATCGGTCGCTTTTGTCGCCCAACTTACGGCAGTACCCGAAACGCGCCGACGAAAGTCCTCGTCATAGCGCCACCTCGCGGCACCTCCGTGCAGCTTGTATGCACTGAAAATTGTATTAAGGTAGACCAACATCTCGGGACCTTTTTTCGGGTGCTGCTGGCATGTAATATACGCCAATACCGTAAATGCTTGTACCCAATTACAGAAAGTCTTGGCGACCTTCGGTTTTTTATCCGTACGATCCGACACCCTTTCTTTATCAACCGTCACATGGTCCGGAGACAACAAAGACCATACGTCCACATAAACACCTTTCCGGATCTTATCAAGTAATTCGTCCGCCACACCGACCCCTAACGGGGCCACCCCGCAGAACAATGAGTCCGCATATCTCAACCCTTCCAACGGGTCAACCTCACCACCGGCTGCTAAGCCACCACACTCCTGCCCCGCAGGCGGGCCCGAGCCCCCTGGGGATCCACAGGACACCGATAACACATCTCTTTTATCCATTTTACTCAAAACCGATTTCAACACCAAAACCAAATCATTTTTCTCCGCCGCCTTGGCGGGATCCATAACATTTTTCCATGCATTTAAACAATCTGACTCACCGGCATGACCGTCCTCCGGCACCGCCAAGGGCAAGGTCCCTGCCGTCCTATCTCCGAGGCTCCTGCCCCTGCCGAACGATGGCTGCCGCGTACTCACATGCGGAGCTTCTCTCGTTGCATATCCACTCTTTGTAACAAGGTGGCCCCGCTCCGGCCGTTCCTGTGGTGTATCCCGCCTCGTGTGGCGTATATTGTGCATGCTTGCTGGCGGAGTTGACGGAGGTTCCACGTGGCGGTAGGTATCCTGGTGGTGCCGTTGACCTGGACCCCTAGATCCGTCGCCCAGAATCTCTCCGCTTGGTCTCCTCATGCACTCGCTTGCCTCCGCCCCTAATCTCGCGAGCTCGTTTTCGCGCCATTTCTGGTATCTCTCCCTCCTCGCTCTCTCTCGCTGTCTACGTTTTGCACCCAGGCCTTGCCTATTGCGGCTTGCGCGACTGGCGTACCCCTGCGAAGACTCCCCCCCCCCCCCTGAAGATGGGGCCACCACGAAACGTGGATTGACATAGCAGAGCCTATATGCGCTAAGGCCCGCTATCGCCTGCTGCTGTGGAAAGTGATGTCTGCGAGCCGCGCGACTGCTATGCTCGCGACCCTGGGTGCTGCATGCATACCCGGTGCCAGCGGGTGGAATATAGGTGACGTACTGGCTATGGCGCGGCCTATGTGTGGAGTGGCCGACATAGGCCCCGGTTATGGGTCCTTCCGGAATGAGGGCTACCAAGGGGGTCCCGCTCTCTCCTGATGTCTCCCCACTTTCCCTGCATCCCTGTGCGCTCCCTGCCCTAGTGATTACACTGCTAGCAGAGCTGGTGGCCGGCTATATTCCCTATCCCTCCCCACCCCTGTTACCCCTCCCGGGCAATGGGTTTAAGGGCCCGGCCACCTGGCCCTCTGGGGCTTCTCCTCCCCCCCTCCTCCCCGGTACCTGGTGCTGCCGCTTTGCTATGCCGCCATCTTGGGAGGGGCCGCTTTCCCGCCATGCATCCCCACGTGACTCGGGCCTCCTCGACCGCTCCGTGCTGTGTGGTTTGGCTGCAGCCGTGCGCCCGACTGCGCGCTGGCTCCTGGACGCGGAGCCCCCGCTTGATGCTGCTGCTGTGCCTCTGCTGCCTTGCGGACTGCCGACCGGCTGTACCCGCTGCTCCTCCGCGGGCGCTCCAGCCGCCGCGCGGTTTAAATTTCCTGCCATGATCCTCGTGGCGCGTCCCGCGCCCTGCAGCTTCTCACCACCGCGGCCGACCCTCTTGGCGGCGGGGCTTGGGCTGAGCCTCGCTGGGGTTTTTTTTCTTCTCTTCGGGCGGTCTCGCCCGGCATCCCCCGGTTGCTCCGCTCGCTCGCTTGCCGCCTGAAGTCCTGTATCCGGCCCGACTGGACTCCCTGACTCCGACCCCGATCTGTAGCTTGCGATGATGTCTTCCAGCCACTCTGCGCCGTCCCGCTGGATCGCCTCCTGGATCTGTGTTCCCAGGTCACTCATCCTCGGCTCTTGGGGCTTCTGGATTCCACGGACCTGATGGCGTTCCCTTCTTCTTCTCTGCTTGCAGGTACTTTTCGCCGCGTCTCTCTTCTTCCTGCCGCTCCTTCCCTCTGCCGCACTTCCGCTGCTTTCAAAATTCTTCTTTCGTTCCTTGGAAATCTTCTTATGCTGCCGTCTCTTCTCTGTTCTTCTCACTTCTCCTCTTGTCTCCCGACGGAAGCTCCTTCCGCTCCCCCCTTCTTTTCCTGTCTAAACTCCACCCCCCTTTTGCTCGCTCTGCTTAACCCCTTACTGTGCCTGTTCCCAGTCATGTGCCGCCTCCTTAATTAGCTCGCGGCATTCAGACATATCCTTTTACTACAGCAATGTTACTGGGGTCTGCCTATACTTCTGCTACAGAAATGTTACTGGGGTCTATCTATACGTTTGCTACAGAAATGTTACTGCGGTCTGCTTATACTTCTGCTACAAAAATGTTACAGGGTCTATCTATACTGTTACTACAGAAATGTTACTGGGGTCTGCCTATACTTCTGCTACAGAAATGTTACAGGGGTCTGCCTATACTTTTACAACAGAAATGTTACAGGGGCCTGTCTATACTGTTACTACAGAAATGTTACTGGGGTCTGTCTGTACTTCTGCTACAGAAATGTTACAGGGGTCTGCCTGTACTTCTGCTACAGAAATGTTACAGGGGTCTCCCTATACGTTTACTATAGAAATGTTAATAGGGTCTGCCTATACTTCTGCTACAGAAATGTTACTGGGGTCCACCTATACCTTTGCTACAGAAATGTTACTGGCGTCTGCTATACTTTTACTACAGAAATGTTAATGGGGTCTGCCTATACTTCTGCTACAGAAATATTACTGGGGTCCGCCTCTACGTTTACTACTGAAATGTTACTGGGGTCTGCCTATACTTTTACTACAGAAATGTTATTTGGGTCTGCTTATACTTCTGCTACAGAACTTTTACTGAAGTCCACCTATACTTATGCTACAGAAATGTTACAGAGGTCTGCCTATACTTCTGCTACAGAAATGTTACTGGGGTCTATCTATACTGTTACTACAGAAATGTTACTGGGGTATCCCTATACTTCTGCTACAAAAATGTTACAGGGGTCTGTCTATGCTTTTACTGCAGAAATGTTAATGGGGTCTGCCTATGCTTCTGCTACAAAAATGATACTGGGGTCCGCCTATACCTGTGCTACAGAAATGTTACAGGGGTCTGCCTATACTTCTGCTACAGAAATGTTACAGGGGTCTATGTATACTGTTACTACAGAAATGTTACTGGGGTCTGCCTATACTTCTGCTACAGAAATGTTACAGGGGTCTACCTATACTTCTGCTACAGAAATGTTACAGGGGTCTGCCTATACTTTTACTACAGAAATGTTAATGGGGTCTGCCTATACTTCTGCTACAGAAATGTTACGGGGGTCCACCTATACCTTTGCTACGGAAATGTTACTGAGTCTGCCTATACTTTTACTACAGAAATGTTAATGGGGTCTGCCTATACTTCTGCTACAGAAATGTTACTGGGGTCCGCCTATACCTTTACTACTAAAATGTTACTGGGGTCTGCCTATACTTTTACTACAGAAATGTTACAGGGGTCTGTTTATACTGCTACTACAGAAATGTTACTGGGGTCTGCCTATACTTCTGCTACAGAAATGTTACTAGGGTCTGTCTATTCTTTTACTACAGAAATGTTACTGGGGTCTGCCTATACTTCTGCTACTGAAATGTCACCGGGGTCTACTTATCCTTTTACTACAGCAATGTTACTGGGGTCAGCCTATACTTCGGCTACAAAAATCTTACAGAGGTCTGCCTATACTTTTACTACAGAAATGTTACAGGGGTCTGCCTATATTTTTACAACAGAAATGTTACAGGGGCCTGTCTATACTGCTACTACAGAAATGTTACTGGGGTCTCCCTATACTTCTGCTACAGAAATGTTACAGGGGGCTAGCTATACTTTTACTACAGAAATGTTACTGGGGTCTGCCTATACTTCTGCTACAGAAATAATACAGGGGTCTGTCTATACTGCTACTACAGAAATGTTACTGGGGTCTCCCTATACTTCTGCTACAGAAATGTTACAGGGGGCTACCTATACTTTTACTACAGAAATGTTACTGGGGTCTGCCTATACTACTGCTACAGAAATGTTACTGGGGTCTGCTTATACTTTTACTACAGAAATATTACAGGGGTCTGCCTATACTTCTGCTACAGAAATGATACTGGGGTCCGCCTATACCTGTGCTACTGAAATGTTACTGGTGCTTGTTTGCCTATGCTTCTGCTCCAGAAATGTTACAGGGGTCTGCCAATACTTTTACTACAGAAATGGTACTGGGGTTTGCCTATACTTCTGCTACAGAAATGTTACTGGGGTCTGTCTAAACTTTTACTACAGAGATATTACACGGGTCTACCTATACTTTTACTACAGAAATGTTACTGGGGTCTGCCTATACTTCTGCTACAGAAATGTTACAGGGGTCTGCCTATACTTTTACAACAGAAATGTTACAGAGGCCTGCCTATACTTCTGCTACAGAAATGTTACAGTGGTCTGCCTTTACTTTTACAACAGAAATGTTACTGGGGCATGTCTATACTGTTACTACAGAAATGTTACTGGGGTCTCTCTGTACTTCTGCTACAGAAATGTTACATGGGGTCTGCCTATACTTTTACTACAGCAATGTTACTGGGGTCTACCTATTCTTTTACTACAGCAATGTTACTGGGGTCTGCCTATACTTCTGCTAAAGAAATGTTTACTGGGGTCTGTCTATCCTTTTACTATAGCAATGTTACTGGGGTCTGCCTATACTTCTGCTACAGAAATGTTACAGGGGTCTGTTTATACTGCTACTACAGAAATGTTACTGGGGTCTGCCTATACTTCTGCTACAGAAATGTTACTAGGGTCCGCCTATACCTTTGCTACAGAAATGTTATTGGGGTCTGCTTATACTTCTACTACACAAATGTTACTGTTGTCTGTCTTTACTTTTAATACAGAAATGTTACTCGGGTCTGCCTATATTTCTGCTACAGAAATGTTACAGAGGTCTGCCTATACTTTTACTACAGAAATGGTACTGGGGTCTGCCTAAACTTCTGCTCCAGAAATCATACTGGGGTCTGTCTAAACTTTTACTACAGAAATGGTACTGGGGTTTGCCTATACTTCTGCTACAGAAATGTTACTGGGGTCTGTCTAAACTTTTACTACAGAGATATTACAGGGGTCTACCTATACTTTTACTACAGAAATGTTACTGGGGTCTGCCTATACTTCTGCTACAGAAATGTTACAGGGGTCTGCCTATACTTTTACAACAGAAATGTTACAGAGGCCTGCCTATACTTCTGCTACAGAAATGTTACAGTGGTCTGCCTTTACTTTTACAACAGAAATATTACTGGGGCATGTCTATACTGTTACTACAGAAATGTTACTGGGGTCTCTCTGTACTTCTGCTACAGAAATGTTACATGGGGTCTGCCTATACTTTTACTACAGAAATGGTACCGGGGTCTACCTATTCTTTTACTACAGCAATGTTACTGGGGTCTGCCTATACTTCTGCTACAGAAATGTTACAGGGGTCTATCTATACTGTTACTACAGAAATGTTACTGGGGTCTGCCTATACTTCTGCTAAAGAAATGTTTACTGGGGTCTGTCTATCCTTTTACTATAGGAATGTTACTGGGGTCTGCCTATACTTCTGCTACAGAAATGTTACAGGGGTCTGTTTATACTGCTACTACAGAAATGTTACTGGGGTCTGCCTATACTTCTGCTACAGAAATGTTACTAGGGTCCGCCTATACCTTTGCTACAGAAATGTTATTGGGGTCTGCTTATACTTCTACTACAGAAATGTTACTGTTGTCTGTCTTTACTTTTAATACAGAAATGTTACTCGGGTCTGCCTATATTTCTGCTACAGAAATGTTACAGAGGTCTGCCTATACTTTTACTACAGAAATGGTACTGGGGTCTGCCTAAACTTCTGCTCCAGAAATCATACTGGGGTCTGCCTGAACTTTTACTACAGAAATATTACAGGGGTCTGCCTATACTTTTACAACAGAAATGTTACTGGGGTCTGCCTATACTTCTGCTGCAGAAATGTTTCAGGGGTCTGCCTTTACTTTTACAACAGAAATGTTACAGGGGCCTGCCTATACTTCTGCTACAGAAATGTTACAGGGGTCTGCCTATACTTTTACAACAGAAATGTTACAGGGGCCTGTCTATACTGTTACTACAGAAATGTTTCAGGGGTCTGCCTATACTTTTACTACAGATATGGTATCGGGGTCTACCTATCCTTTTACTACAGCAATGTTACTGGGGTCTGCCTATACTTCTGCTACAGAAATGTTACTGGGGTCTATCTATACGTTTGCTACAGAAATTTTACTGCGGTCTGCTTATACTTCTGCTACAGAAATGTTACAGGGTCTATCTATACTCTTACTACAGAAATGTTACTGGGGTCTGTCTATACTTCTGCTACAGAAATATTACAGGGGTCTACCTATACTTTTACTACAGAAATGTTAATGGGGTCTGCCTATACTTCTGCTACAGAAATGTTACAGGGGTCTGCCTATACTTTTACTACAGAAATGTTACTGGGGTCTGCCTATACTTCTGCTACAGAAATGTTACAGGGGTCTGCCTATACTTTTACAACAGAAATGTTACAGGGGCCTGCCTATACTTCTGCTACAGAAATGTTACTGGGGTCTGCCTATACTTTTACTACAGAAATATTACTGGGGTCTGCCTATACTTCTGCTACAGAAATGTTACATGGGTCTTTGTATATTATGGGTGCACTAAGTCTTCCCATCGGAGTGTTTTACCGATCTGGCACAAATAAACTGACTGACTAGGGCAGAAATGTGGGCCGAGGCCAAGGTCATTGGCGGGGTGAAACTCTCCCATGGTTGGGCACTCTGATTTATTCCTGTGTAGTACCATCTTTGTGCACTGACAGCATAGACGAGCCCAAGGAACTTAAAGACTTCCCCTTGTAGTGTTGAGCTATTTGTGTGGGGACACATGGATTTCCCATTGCTATGTAACTCATGGCACCTTGGGCACACATGGTGGAGGCTGGGACCGAGCCTGACCCAGGGCCCGCTCACATACTTCCCACGCAGACTATAGCGGGTCCTGGTCATGCTAATGTCCTTGTAATGCCACCTCCTCCAGCTTGGGGTCATGGGATCAGCACTGGGCAACATGTATTTTCTCTCGTGTTACCACAGTTATCCGCGCCACTGGTTTGGACCAAACAAGAGGAGCGTTACTGCATTCATGAGAGGTTCACAGCTGTACTAGCATCGGAGTCCGCTTGATGCCCGCAATTGCTAAGGGTGTGGGCAGAGGCCTATGTCCTGGGGGAAATGCAACTGCGCCATGTTGGTCCTGTGGAACTTCTTCCTGGTTAATGCAGTCTTTGGAGCGGTGAAAGCAAATGTAACTGATTTAATGAGACCCTCACAGCCATACTAGCATCAGAGCCGGCTTCATGCCTGCGATTGCTGAGGGTGTGGGCAGAGGCCTATGTCCTGGGGGAAACGCAACTGTGCCAGGTTGGGCCTGTGGAACTTGTTCCTGGTTAATCCAGTCTTTGGAGCGGTGAAAGCAACTGCAAATAATTAAATGAGACGTTCATAGCTGTACTAGCATCGAAGTCCGCTTTATGCCCACGATTGCGGAGGGTGTGGGCCGACGTCCTTTGAGGGGTGAAACTTTGCCATGTTCGGACGCTGTGATTTCTTTATGCATAATACCGTCTTTATGTTCCTGGGGCTCGCCTATGCTGTGGGTGCACAAATACTTCCCATTGCGGTGTTTTACCTGTCTGACACAAACCCACTAACTGACTAGGGCAGAAATGTAGGCAGAGGCCCTTCGCAGAGTGAAACTCTGCCATGTTTGGGCACTCTGATTTTCTCATGTGTAATACCATGCTTGAGTTTCTTGGACTAGCCTATGCTGCGAGTGCACAATGAGTTCTCATTGCATTGCTTTACCTGTCTGGCACAAATACACTGACTGACTAAGGTAGAAATGTGGGCCGAGGTCCTTGGCGGGGTGAAAGTCTGCCATGTTTTGGCGCTCTGATTTCTTCTTGTGTTACACTATCTTTGTACACCAACAGCATAGGCAAGCTCAAGGAACTCAAAGACGTTCCATTGCGGTGTTGAGCTATCTAACACCTACACAGAATGAATTGTCTGTGGACACATGGATTTCCCATTGCTATGTAACTCACGGCACCTTGGGTCACACAAGATGGAGGCTGGGACCGAGCCTGACCCTGGGCCCACTCACGTGCTACCCACACAGAGTATTGCTGCATTGTAGAGATGTGTAGAAGTGCTGGCACCTGAATCCCCTTTATGCCCACGTTTGTGGCTCCTGACAATTTTGCGACGGAGGTGGCACAGGATTGGAATGATGATCGTACATCAATTTATCATTGATTCTCAACAGCATTGTGGGCTATCGCCCCCGTTTCACAGAGGGTCGCTGCCTGGCCCTGCCAACCGTCTGCAGTGTGTGCCTCTGGTTCCTCCTCATTGCAGATGCACTTAGAAATAGACATGAGAGTGGTGTAGCTATGAAGCGAGCATGTGGCATGAGGGCAGCTGAAGGCTGCACAGGGAAACTTTTGTGTGTGCTGTGGCTGCAGGGTCATGTGGGGGGGTTGGGCAGCATGTAACCCAGGAGAAGAGGCAGCGGTGTCACCCGCAGGCAGTGATTGTCCTTGGTTGCAGGTAGTGTGGTGCTTAGCTAAGGTGTGACTTGCTAATGAGGGTTTGTCCAAAGTAAAAGTTGTTGGGAAGGGGGGAGGGGGCAGACTCTTGCCCCAATTGTGGCTTAATAGTGGGACCTGGGAGCCTCAGATGCAGCCATGCATGCTGCCCCTGCCCTTCCCTATCCGTTTCTTTGTTGTTTCCATGACTTTCGGATGTTTTCCAGAGTTTCACAAGTCATGACCTATGAGCATCGGTCATATACAAAAATGCTCGAGTTGCCCATTGACTGCAATGGGGTTCGTTACTCGAATCGAGCTCTCAAGTATCGCGGAAAGTTCGACTTGAGCAACGAGCACCCAAGCATTTTGGTGCTCGTTCATCTCTAGTAGGTACCCATCTTTTCCAGGTTAAGATTAGACCACCTGGCATTAGCGTTAGGACTCATCTGAAAGCTTGGTCACCTGGACGTTGATAGATGGGCCAATGTAATTTGATCAAATTATATACTAAGATTCTTGCATTATTTAATGTGGTTAGAGTATTTATTACGGTATGCATACCTCTGATAGTAAATGTATTTTGAATGTTGTTAGTTACAATCATCCCCTGCACTGTCTCCAACTAAAGAAATGTAAAAACTTAACGGCGTCCCCATGAACATTTATTTTTAAAAATCATTTTCATAAAATATAAATCAGCTCTACAATAAAGAGGCGATACAAAGGTACACTGAATTACAGCGACGAGATTTATTACAGTAGAAAGAAACAAGTTGATGTTTTTGTGGTTAAATAGAAGAAAATTGCGGAGGAAAACAGGTCAAAGTATTACCGCTACGATACATTACAATGATGAACACGGCACCGCGGACAATGCGAGGGAGACAGTCAGAATGGGATGATGTCCGAATGTAGGATGTTGACATTTCTTCCCGCGTGGAGAGTTATAATACCAATCCAATTATTTCTGCTAACGAGGAAGTTTAAAAGCTTTGAATCTTTTGCCAATGTTATCCCAGTAGCTAAAATGATGTGACTAATTACAATTCTGAAATGCTTAGGGATTAACCAAATATTAAAAAAGACCTTCCATGTTGTAGGAAAAAATGACAGATGGTAAGATATGGTTAAAAATAAAGAAAGCCATACTGGCCACTCTAATCCTTCTGGTCCAGGACAACGACTTCCATTCTCAATGTCCATCAGTATTCATATTGGTTGTAGTGGTGACATCCCGTATACACACAGCAAACAAGATTGTACAGACAGCAGCATCTGGAGACCAGTTAGTCCCCTGCTGTTTTACAAGCCTTGTTTCAAGGCAAGGAGGAAAAATGCACACCCCGTCGGAGGTCTGGATCACGACCCAAATACTTGTCCAAATAAGTTATATAGTCCAGGCAGCACGAGATGAATACAAATAAACTCTTTAATCCTCCATAACCAGCGACGTTTCTACTCGTAAAAAAGGGTCTTTATCAAGCTTGATATATAACTTATTCCATATACACACGACTCCTGTAACCAATCACAGGCCACAGCAGTGTAGAGTTACATACCTTTGAGACCAGTGATCGGCTGAAGCGGTGATGTTCCCTATGCACATGTGATGACTGTAGCCAATGTAAACAGGAGTGGTGGTGCTGGACCCACAGGGAATTAGAATAGTGAACATGACGGTCTTATTTTTTAATTTTATTGCAAAACATATGGATTCTTGAAATGGAGGAATAGATTTGACAAATAAAACATGACGCCAGGACTTAATAGTAAAAGAAACTACTCCCGAGAATGGAAAATCATAACAAGGGGCGAGAAGACATAAAGACACAAACGTGCTGAAATCCTAATTAATGAAATACTCATCTAAAGTCCACAACAAAATAAGATACAGAAATGGTACCGTGTTTCCCCGAAAATAGGACACAGTCTTAGGCCTTAGTCAGACGGGCGATTTTTCGCGCGATTTGCGGATCGCATGCGCATCCGCAAATCGCGTGACCGGTGCGCGCAAGTCGCCCGCAAATCGCCCGAAAATCTGCTCCTAGCCGCGTTTCATTAGAAACGGGCCGGAGCTGTCCAGCGCATTGCATTCAATGGAGACGGCAATACAGCCGTCTCCATTGAAAGCAATGCGCTGCGGGCGAGTGTGGGATGAATTGTCGGGAAGGGCTTAAATATATAAGCCCTTCCCTGCAATGCATCCTAAAATGTGTTAAAATAAAAAAAAATTGTATACTCACCTTCTGCCGGCAGCCGGAGCTCCGCGTGGCCGTCCTGCAGTGGGTGGGAAGGGGGTGTGAGTCAGACCTGCCCCCTGATTGGCTCAGCGCTGAGCCAATCAGAGGCATGCCTCACTCACACCCATTCATGAATTCATGAATGGATGTGAGTCAGACCTGCCCCTGATTGGCTCAGCGCTGAGAGGCAGCAGTCACTCACCCATTCATGAATTCATGAATGGGTGTGTGAGTGTTTTCAGCCTCTGATTGGTCAGGGCTGTGACCAATCAGAGGCAGATCATTCAGCAGGCGGGGATTTTAAAGCCCCGCCGGCTGAATAGTGCCAAGAAGCAGTTCAGGAGAACTGACAGCGGCCGCGGCTGGACTCCGGCTGCAGCGGAAAGGTGAGTATACAATTTTTTTTTATTTTAACACATTTTAGGATGAATTGCAGGGAAGGGTTTATATATTTAACCCCTTCCCGACAATTCACCCCGCGCACGCCGGCAGCGCATTGCTTTCAATGGAGCGGCTGTATTGCCGCTCCATTGAATTCAATGGGCAAACATCGTTCTTCTCTGCCACAGCTGTTACAGCTGTGGCAGAGAAGAATGATTTGTCTTCTATATGTTCTCAATGGGGTCGGCGCTGCTGCCGCCGGCCCCATTGAGCGCATATACAGAAGAGAACAGGAATCGCAGATCGCAGATAGGTGCGATCTGCGATTTTTTGTTCTATAATTTATCGGACGAGCGCATAAAAAGCGCTCATGTCTCCGATACCATTGCAAAGCAATGGTTTTATAAAATCGCCGGACGCATGCGCAAATCGCGGCTAAAAACGCCCGTCTGACTAAGGCCTTATATTAATTTTTGACTCAAAAGAGGCACAGTGTTTTATTTTCAGGAGGGGTGTGTCTTATCCTTACCCAGCCGCCGCCATCTGTGTCCCTCATGCTGGTCCCCACACTGCTGCAGTCCTCAGCGCTGACAGGATTCTCTTCTCCTGGTAACAGGGTTTTAAATACCTCGCCTCCAATGAGCGCTGTGATTGGATCGAGGGCCAGCCAATCAGAGCCGATACTCGGTGAACCAATCACAGCCATTCACTGTCATTCACTGAAAGGCTGTGAATGATTGAGCGCCGGCTTTGATTGGCTGACGCTCGATACAATCACAGCGCTCTCTTAACAGAGGGCAGGGTATTCAAAGCCTTGTCGCCACAAGAGAATCCTATCAGCGCTGAGGACTGCAGCCTGCCACAGCGCCGGAGACCAGCGTGAGGGACACAGATGCCGGCGGCTAGGTGGGTATTCTTTTTTTTAAACCTAGTGTAGCTAGGGCTTATTTTCAGGGGGAGCTTATATTTCAAGGCCTCCTCCACCCCACCTCCCCTTGAAAATAAGGGTAGGGCTTATTATCAGGGTAGGGTTTATTCTGGGGAAAATTATCACTGTCTACCAACTGGTATCAGAGAGCAAAATTAAAGCAGTACCAGGTAAGTCTAAACTTATTTTGACATCCTCGAAGATGGCCCGTTAGGTCTTCTATTCCTTTCACCATTTGGATTTTTTTGAACCAGATTCGTATAGAAGATGGAGTCACTTGTTTCCCTACAGCTGGCATATATATGCGGGCCGCAATGATCATAGTAACATAGTATGCCTGGCCAAAAAAAACTTTTGTCCATCCAGTTCAGCCTATTACGCCTCAATGTTGATCTAGAGGAAGGCAAAAACCCAATGAGGTAGAAGCCAATCCTCTCCATTTAAGGGAAAAAAATATTTCCTGACTTCAATCTGGCAATCAGAATAATCCCCGGATAAACAACCCTTTCGCAGTTATTAATGAGTGTAAAAGGATGGCAAATTATCAACCTCATAACAGAGAGAGGAATCTTGCACAGATAGAGAAGGAAAACATTTATTTTTAACCATTGCCTAACCTCCGGCAATTCTATTGAAGAATAGCAGATTAGGCTTTAAGAGTACAAAAGGGTCTTGTCAAAATAAATGAGCAGCAAGACAAGACCAGCACATCTTGAAGTAGGTACTTTTCTGTCTTCCAGTAGATACTGACATATTGTTTTTGGAAATTCTTGATGGCGTAAGTTACCATTGTAAAAATACATTTTTGGACCATTTTCCAATGAGAAGGGGCTTTTAATGCTTTTTCTTACCCAAGCTAAAATAGTGTGGCACAGCGTTGGCTTGAGCTCTATGCCAATCATTCAGTGGGAATTGAGGATCAAGGTCTTCTTCCATTTCAACATTTTTGATGTTTTTTATTTTTTTGAAGGATAGATAAAAAGGAGTCATAGTAGGAATAATAGATGCCCTCTTGAAGATGTTAAGGCACTGAATATCAGATAAAAGCAGATTTGGGAAAGATGGGAGTAGTAGTTTCACTTTTATGCATAATATGACAAATTCTTAAAGTCTTGTAAAACTCAGTGTTGGAAATATTATGATGCAAGTTCAACCGAATTATTATCTGTTAGAAGCTCCTCTATAGAAATAATAGTAGCATCTTCCATGACAAAAGGCCAATTCCGGGCAAATAGGAGTTAGGAAATTGTAGAGGCAGGACGTATGTGGCCGTCAACAGGGAAATCAATAAAATTATGGCTGTTGAAATATACATACCGTATATACCGGCGTATAAGACGACTTTTGAACCCCGAAAAATCTGCTCTGCAGTCGGGGGTCGTCTTATACGCCGGTAATTCAAAAAAAAAAAAAGTGTAAAAAAAAAAAATTCATTACTCACCTGCCCCGGCGTTCTGTCGCGCTCCGGCAGGATGTCGCTCGCTCCGGCAGGCTGTCGCTCGCTCCTCGTCCCCGGCGCAGCATAGCTTTCTGAATGCGGGGCTTGAAATCCCCGCTTCCAGAAAGCTAATACACACGCCGGCAGCCATGACATCATTGAATGGCTGTGATTGGCTAAAGCGCACGTGGCTTCAGCCAATCACACTATTCAATGACATCATTGAATAGTGTGATTGCTAACACGTGCGCCTTCAGCCAATCACAGCCATTCAATGCTGTCATGGCTGCCGGCGTGTGTATTAGCTTTCTGGAAGCGGGGATTTCAAGCCCCGCATTCAGAAAGCTATGCTGCGCCGGGGACGAGGAGCGAGCGACAGCCTGCCGGAGCGAGCGACATCCTGCCGGAGCGCGACAGAACACCGGGGCAGGTGAGTAATGAATTTTTTTTTTTTTCTCCGCTGAATACCGGCGTATAAGGTGACAGTTGGGGGGTCGTCTTATACGCCCCGTCGCCTTATACGCCGGTATATACGGTATGTAACAAAAGAGGAAAAGAGGAAAAAAAAAGAAAAACTGTCTCATCATTAAAAATGGTTTTCCATCCTAAAACAATAGGCAATTCATTCTCAGGGTAGAGAATTTTTGGAGCAAGGCTTTTATTTGGGTTATTCCATTAATAAAGAACTTCACTGCTCCCTTTTTTGTAGCTTGATGAAGGAGACTGCCCTACTTATTGGTGTATGGAGAGCTTTTCAAGGTTATATAGTCTAGATAAGACATATTATGTAGCGTTTCAGGGAGACACATTCCCAATCATACTTGATTTGAAATCTATGATCAAGTTCTCCCTATGTAATATTGGAATGTTATTCTTAAAGATAGACCATCAATAGTGATCAGCAGAGGTCTGCTGCTCAGGACCCCCAACAGGAAGCAAATATCTCTGTATATTTTGCAATGGCCAAGCATGGTATTGCAGGCACAACTCCCATTAACTTCTATTCATTATCAAGGATTGGTCTTTATGAATTATGTTACCCGCTTACCTCTTTTACTATAGATTTGCTATACTTTTATTATCTTCATTATTGGCCCACGTGGTTCATGATATCAGACGGACTATATTGAAAGCATTTGCTTCATTATTCTCTATTACACGATAATCTAAAACAACTGCATTTTTCATCCATCATGCTTATGATCATGTTATATCTACATTTGCTAAATATGTGACAGCCACGGGAATTGTGTATACGTACATAGATGTGTACATAGATATTGTGTAATATGCAAATGGACGTATCATTTGTCCTGTCACTGACTGGCTTGCAAGAGTCACACGACCTGTTAATTCAGAAAAGTAGAGGTCTTTAGTAAGCACCACTAGGCCCATATCATGTGGCCTCATTAACTGTAGGTTTAATTTTTTTCATGTGTTTCTGTGGCACCATAGTTTATTATTTATATAGCAGTTGTAATAGCTATGATGCATAAGCTTTCCCTGTTGTCTGCAATTTTGATCTAATGTAATAAAGGATTGACTTTAGTTGCTGGCTCTAGGTCCACTTTTGTCACCTTTAAAAGAAAAGGCTGCGCTTCTTTTCTTGCTTACCACAATATATTTTCGTATGGATCCCGGTCACAGTAGACCTGCAGTAACTATAATTTAGGATGTTTGATTGATCAAAGCTATTCCACAAATTAACTCTCTTACTGAGTGTTCAATGTCTCTGAATGCCCTGATATATTAAAACTCTGTCTTCACATTTCCCACATTCCAAATAAGTATACGTTTTTTCTAATGAGTTTTCAAAACTTGATTTCTTTGTAAAATTCACATCTAGAATATCAAAAAGGCTTCCCCTCCCTGTGGTGACGTCTCTGATGTTTAATAAGATCTGATCTCCACACATAACCTTTCCCACATTCTGAACACGAAAATGGCTTCTCCCCTGTGTGGGTTCTCTTATGTTTAGTAAGAGTTGATTTATCTGTAAAGCATTTCCCACATTCTGGACATGCATACGGCTTCTCTCCTGTGTGACGTCTTTGATGCTCCCTCCATTTGACATCAGTAGTGAAGCTTTTCCCACATTCTGAACATGAAAATTCTCCTGTGTGAATTCTCTGATGTTGGACAAGATCCGATTTTTCTCTAAAACATTTCCCACATTCTGAACAGGAATATGGCCTCTCTCCTGTGTGAATTTTGATATGTCTAACAAGATCTGATTTACGTGTAAAACTTTTCTCACATTCGGAACATGAACATAGATTTTCTCTTGTGTGAGTTCTGCCATGTCTAAGAAGTTTTGATTTATGTGCAAAGCATTTCCCACATTCTGAACATGAAAATTCTCCTGTGTGAAATCTCTGATGTTCAACAAGATGTGATTTAGTTGTAAAACATTTCCCACATTCTGAACATGAAAATGGTTTCTCTCCTGTGTGAATTCTCTGATGTTGAACAAGACGTGATTTATCTGTAAAGCATTTCCCACATTCTGAACATGAAAATGGTTTCTCTCCTGTGTGAATTCTCTGATGTTTAACAAGATGTGATTTAGTTGAAAAACATTTCCCACATTCTGAACATGAAAATGGTTTCTCTCCTGTGTGAATTCTCTGATGTTTAACAAGACGTGATTTAATTGGAAAACATTTCCCACATTCTGAACATGAAAATGGTTTCTCTCCTGTGTGAATTCTCTGATGTTTAACAAGAAGTGATTTAATTGGAAAACATTTCCCACATTCTGAACATGAAAATGGCTTCTCTCCTTTATGATCTCTCTCATGCCTAACAAGTTCTGAGTTATCTGCAAAACGTTTCCCACATCTTGAACACAAGTAGGGCTTCTCTGCTGTATGAATTCTGATATGTTTTACAAGATCTGATTTACTCGTAAAACCTTTCACACATTCTGAACATGAAACTAGTTTTTCTCCTGTGTGAGTTCGAGCATGTCTAATAAGTCTTGCTTTATATGCAAAACATTTCCCACATTGTGAACATGAATACAGTTTCTCTCCGGTGTGACTGATTCTTTTTCTAAGACCTGAGTTGCTTGTAAGCGGTTTTCCACATTCACGAAACATTTTCTGACCTGTATTCGTAGTAAAATTCTGTGATTGGTCAGGAGAAGGTTCCTTATGATTAGAGGGATCATAGGATAAATCTGTACTTTCAAGTTTTGGATAAACAATACTGGTAATAACTTTTTCTTCTGAAGAGTGATACATGATATTTTCATCTTCTGTTTTACAATTTAGTGATTTTCCATCAGAGTCCATATTGGCATCACATGATAGATCTGTCCTATCAAGTTCTGGATGTACATTAAGCAGAATGGGGTTTTCCTCTGAAGAGTGCTGAACAAGGTCTTCATCTTCTACTTTACAATTTAGCGATGAAATGAAATTTCCATCAAAGTTCTTATTAGGATCATATGATAGATGTGTCCTATCAAGTTCTGGATGAACATTAAGTGTAATGGGATTTTCTCCTAAAGAGTGCTGCACAATATCTTCTACTTCTTCTTTATAATTTACTGATGACATGATGTTTCCATCAGAGTTCCTATTGCGATCATATGATAGATCTGTACTGTCAAGTTCTGGATGTACATGGAAGTTAATGAGGTTTTCTCCTAAAAAGTGCGGCATGATATCTTCTTCTTTTACTTTATAATTTAGCAATGACATGAAGTTTCCATCAGAATTCTCACTAGGATTATCTGTTAGGATTAAAATTTGATATTGTAATTTCTTTTTCAAACTACAAATGTGGACAAATTTATAACAGTCCTATTAGGCTGACAAAACAGAGTACCTGCACTTTACCTGGCCACAGGCTTCCTCTAGGTGCTAGCTGAACCTCACAGGACAGAACACCTATACAACAAAAGACAGACCAGGACTGGGAGGAATAAAGAGACAGGAGGAGAGACAGATTGCAAGGAAACAGAGGCACAGGGGAAGACAATAGACAGAGGGATGCAAGAAAGGACAGAATGACAAAGCGCAGGACACAGAATGCAAACAGGATAACTTGAACAAACAGGTTCTAAGCTAAAAGCCAGGGAGCAGGTCTGAAACAACATCAACTCTGCAGCACTGATGTGGAGTCCCAGCACAGCTATATAGGAAGGAGATTGATGTGGAGTCCCAGCACAGCTATATAGGAAGGAGATTGGCAAAGAGCCTACAGCTGAGCAGAGAAGCCCTAGAGTAATTAACCATAGCAGGTCTGGAAGTAGGTAAGAAAGCTGAGGTTACAGGGAGAGTAGGACGACGCCCACATCTGCCAGCACCAGGGAGAGGGAAGTTAGTCTGAACAGAGGATCTAATAGTTATGAATGTCCATTTATCATACCAAATCTTAATGCCTTCACACAACATTATCAATGTTCATTATTCATATCGTATGTTAGGCTAAGGGCCATACTTCCTTGTCAGACTCATGGCTTTCACAGACTGGCAGCAGGAGCTCACTATCTCACTAAAGTGGATCAGAAAATGAGCTGCAAAAGACACCGCATTCAGGAATACAGGCATTTTTATGACCTGCAGACACACCTACATGCGTGTCTACTGACTACAGAGCAGAAATAATAATTTTTCTGCTGGAGTTATCCGCATACAATCTGCCCTTAAGTCCCTTAACGACAATCTCCAGTACTACATTGCTACACCAGCCTAAAACTATTTAATTCTGGTTCAAAACACATTTTTGGAGAGAAAAAAAAGGCTGCAGGGTCTCAAAAAGATTTTACTCTAAACTAAACTCAGAAATGGATTTAAAATGAATTGGAATATAATATTCTGAAATAATGATAAAGAACAAGATTTGTTTGAGTCTACAAACTCTCCCAAAATAATTCTTCCCTATTTTGAAAGTCTGTACACCAAGTAGAAAATGTAAATAAAAGGACCCCTTAAAAAGAATCCCACCCTTAAAGATTGATTAGTGAGGAATGAACGATCTAGTCTAAAAAATGTTTTATAAACACACAAAAAAAAAAGAATAAAATGGACTACTTAAAAAGAATCCCCTTACGCACTACCTCTTTGGCTTCCCCTATACATTAGATAAAATTAATAACTTAAAACTGTGTGGTAAGTCTTGAAACAGCTCTCTGGTTGACATGGTCACATCAAGCACTAAAACCATGTACCCCTCCTCCTCACAGGCTTGCTGCAAACACCGCATCTTTTTGGAAAACATTTTTGCTAGCAGTTGCAGGGATAGGCTAAAGGAAGCAGCACTCTGAAAGCCTATCGACATCCTTAGACTTGAAGGATTGTCCAGGTGCCTTGGTCTTAACCCTTTCCAATACATTTAGTTTTTCTCATCCATTCTCCCCAGCTCCAAATAAATTGGAGCTAGGGAGAATGGATGAGAAAAAATACACTTTCCCTGCACCCTCCTGAACTGACTGAGTTCAGGAGGGTGCAGGGAGGGACCTGCTTACCTGTCCGGAATCTTCCGCATTCTCCTTCTGCCTCCCAGCTCGGCGATCATGTGACCGCTGAGGTCAGGTGGCACCTGGCGGTCACATGATTGCCGGGCCGGGAGACAGGAGGAGAATGCGCAAGACGCCGGTCAGGTAAGCAGGCCCTCCCACAGTGCAGGCTCCTGACTCGGCGTTCATGTGACCGCCGGGGGTCAGGTAACACCGGCGGTCACATGATCGCCGGCCGGAATCTGTATGCATTACATAGCGCTAATTGAGCGCTATGTAATGTGTAAAGGAGAAGGCAGAAAGGGTTAAAAACCCTTTCTGCCTTCTCCTCGGGGGTCCTCGATGAGGATCAGTGCAGGAGTGCATCTGCACCCGATGTGTCCTATGATCGGGTGCAGATGCACTCCTGCACTGCAGTCTCGGGCCTGCCCCGACATCGGAGCTGTGGAGGGAAATTATGATGTTGGAGCAGGCCCGACATTGGATTGGAAAGGGCTAAACAGGAGTTAGCATTGTTTTTTCTTCCCTACATGTTTTAAACTTAGAACAAACTGTTCAAAATGTGTAGGCAACATGGAGCTTTATGTCACCATGGAGTTCACCTGCACAGTGGTGGTATATAAACATCATTTCTTAGTTACCACTAAAAATGTTGCTTATGTCAAGTTCATATAAGTCAGGTAGAGAGTGGAGTCAGGAAAAGTGTGTCCACTTAACCAATCTAAACACATTGGTCAAGTAGCTGAGCAAGTAGTGGACGAGTCAAGTGGTAGAATGAGTAAAGTAGCTTGACCATTCACCCTTCACCACTTTACAATGAACTCAACTGCCACGATCCGTTATGTAAATGACTAATGTAAATACTTACTGGAAAATGGGACGACGAGTCGAGTACCGACCGTAGTTACTGGACTCAGTTACTTGACTAATGTAACATAAGCTTTATACTCAACCTGCGTTAGTGAAAAGCCTTAATGTAGGTCACATTGGGTAACAAGCTCTACACATATCAGAATAAGGCACTAGGTTTAGGCTTGATGTGTATAGAAAAGAAAGGGCTCTTTGAGAAGAGCCTAAATTGGAGAGCTCTTATATTACATGCCATATTCCACAAATGTGTATGCTCTTTACATTGTAGCACTAAGGCCTTTACATGACCGTTATTGCTTCCCTGTGCCCACAGTAAAGGGCAACAAGACCATTGGAAAAAATAATCTCAATAGTATATCTGTACCTTCTTACCTTGTGATATCGGAGGCTGGTAGTTCTCCATCATGATGTCCTTGTACAGATCCTGGTGTCCTTCTAAATACTCCCACTCCTCCATTGAAAAATGGACAGTGACATCCTGACACCTTATAGGAACCTGACAACACAATGCTACTGTTATTACCCAGACACCTCTAGTGCTGTTACTGTATAATTCCCCAGCATTCCCAGCAGGGTCACCTCTCCAGTCAGCAGCTCAATGATCTTGTTGGCGAGTTCTAGGATCTTCTGCTCATGTATCGGTAAGTGAGGAGGAGCCTCTGTGATGGGGCTCTGGCTCCTGCTCCATCCTCCTGACTCATGGAGATGGCTGTTGGGAGTCGTACCGTCACCCGATGATGTCTTCTTCACCATCGTGTAATTCTGGGTATGGAGGGAGATATGTAGATAATTGAAGTAGAAAGTGAGAGATTGTCATCTAGTGATACATCTGGCAGCCAAGCATGCATATTACAACTCCAATCATTTCAATAAGACTGCTTAAGATAGCAGAGTACAAAGTGCATGGTTATCTCAGGTAGCCCCCTCTCCACTGATCAGGCTTTTATCACCTATCTTTTAGTACTCACAAACCCCCACCTTGATTACCCACCGACAGGGTACTAGAGCCTCCATTCAAGACTCCAGTTTTCTGCAATAAATGATAGTTTTGCTCTGATATTGTAATTGCTTACTCATATCAATGTTACAATCACACAAAGTTTCAGCAGAGCTATGGTCCATTTTTGGATGCAGTCATGCAGCGAGGATCAAGGAGGGTGGTCACCCAGTAATGATCTGATGTTTTGATGTGGACTACATGCTTTGGTCCTTCTGCAAGCACTGCAGCATAAAAGCACTCATGCGTCAAAGTACTTAAAGGTTGATGGCTCACATCCCCCTGCCTGCTTCTGGACTTATATTACCCCCTCCTTTTCCTCCTCTAAACTTCTCCCTTTGGTGGGAAAAAGTATTGGAGAAGTCGCCCCCTTTCTCGCTTAAGGCCAACTTCAAAAGGGATGTTGAGTAATGGCACAAAGACAGTTGGTATCACTTCCTCCTCCTCGACAACAACACATCATTGTTCCTGAGGCTGTGTAGCATTTGTCCTAGCAGGCAGGCAAGAAGGATGGTTATACTGATCAGTGTATCATCACAACTAACCATTTTAGTCACTTCCTCAGAGACACGTCTTTGATCTGTAGACACTCCACATGCATCGAATGACCGACCTCCATACAGCATATATATGGCATACATCATCTGTTGCTGGCTTAGACTCTGCAACATGGAATTTCACTATGCAGGCAGGTCACAGATGAGATGATTAGGTGGCAGCCTGGACTGTTGCTGCAACTCTGCCAGGTGAAAGACGGCGTAGTGTGAATGCTGAAAGCGTGAGCACAGTCTCCTGGCCTTTTCTAGCACTAGATGTATAATTGGGTAATGGTTAAGCGCTGCAATACCAGGTTCATCACATGGGACGAGCAAGGTAAATGTGTGAGATTGCCAAGGCGAAGGACTACCAGCAGGTTGGTCTCACTGTCACACACAACCTAGCCTGGCTTCAGATTGTGCAGGGTCAGCGCTGTGTCAACCTGGACCTGCAAAGCCGTCAACAGCTCTTCATCTGTGCTCTCCTAGACATAAGTTTTTAGATCAGCATTTTGGCATTTACCATGTGCACCACTGTATAGAGGCTGGATTTTCTGCCAATGTGGAAGGTGTTGAAAGGTGGTATGAAGAGGTGGAGAAAGTGAAAGAGGCGTAGGAGGAAGGTCAGGAGGGGACAGACAAGGATGAATGTCCCACAACTCTCGGGAGTACCATGAAATGTGGACCACCCCTTTCGGCTTCATGCCCCACCTGTAGGACAATGACCCAGTGTGCTGTTAAGGATATGTATCACCACTGGCCATGCATGCTGCTCAGGTGAACCCCATCACTGACAGTGTTCCTTAATGCTAGGAATATGTTATCATTCACCTGGGGTTGCAGGGCAGGGGTGGCTTTTTGGGCAAATAAATGGTGGTTGTGCATCTGGTACTGTTGGTTAGCGTGGAGCATTTCATTGCTGAAGGCATCTGTGTCCATTAGCCTGAAGGACAGCATTTCCATTACAAGCAACTGTGCAATGCTTGAATTCAGGCTCTGTGCTCATGGATAGTTGGGGCTGTGGGATAGAGGGATGGCTGTTGACCTGGAACACTCTGGAATATGGGGTAGATGTCAATGTCAGTGAAGATGATGGTGGCCATTCAACTTCTACTCTCCGATCCCCACTCTTGGCTGTAGCCTGATCATCAATGGCAGAAGAGAAGCCTGAAGTAGCCATGTTACTGCTCCTACACAAAACTGCCTCTCTGTGCTCAGAGGCTACTGCATGAACAGGGAGAGAGATGGAGGAAGGGACCACTAAAGAACGTAGGAGTAAAGACCAGGATGGGGCTGACTCTTTACCCTCTGGAACAGGTGGGCTCTCCAACGCAGTGTGGGTGGTAGCAGTTCATGTGGTTGTTCATACAAGTTGTGCTGTGATTCTTTTACATTCTTGCCATGTTTTAAATGCTTATTGCAGATCTTACAGATGACCACTCTCTTGTCATCAGCTGCGGTTTTTAAAGAAACATTTGGTGAAATCATCAAGCCACCCTGGCTGCTGATTGGCTGCACACTGACCTCTGAAGCAGGCATTATAGGAAATTCAATTTCCCCATGATTTATTTCAAGAATTGTTTAAACCCAGTTTGATTTAGCAAAAATCGGGATGATTTTACCACTTAGTCGATCAAGATGAGCAACACTACTTCTAGGTGCTTGGTTTCTTTGACAGCCAGTGTATTTGGTGGAGAAGAACATGAGAAGCAATGTCAGAAAATATCACTTTACTGAAAGAGTAGTAGATGCTGGAAAGGAACTTCAGGCAAAAGTGGTTGGGAAATCAACAGTAAGTGATATATATTTTATCCAGGTAGATTTACTATCTATTCTAACAAAAAATTGAAATAATATAAGGACAGACTAGATGGACCATGGGCGCTCCTCCTGTCATCAGTCTTCTATGTGTCTGTATGGATGTCAAAATTTTGACAAAATTTCAAGTCTCGAGACCAAACTCCAGCTGGGTAATTCTTTTAATTCCTTTCCTCCACATTATATTCAGCCTACTTACCATTCTCATTGCCCCTACAACATTACTATTAGCTCATTGGTTCCCACCATACAGAACTGACCATATTGGTGGCCAATCTTCACATTCTCTGCTGTTCAGTTCTTTAGTTCTCCCTCACTTGGAAGGTCTGGAAGTCGTTATACAGGACACTGGATTGTTCCTATTACTTCCTAGAATGGATTTTCTCTTCCCTTAGTCTGACTTGTTACATAATACAATAAAGATAATAGAAATACAGAAAAGCTTACCTCTCCGGTCAGCAGGTAGATGATCTCCATGGTGAAGTTTAATATTCTTATGGTAACATCATTTCTTTCTTCATCCATCTTTGGTGGGTCATTCGAGAGAAGGACTGCTTTGGATGAGAATACGAGAGAACTGGATAAACCGGAGGGTTCTGGTACTGCCGGCAGTTCGCTGTGCTACGCTGCTTACGCAATTCCCTTTCACTTACATGAAAGTTAAAGAAAGTGTGTATAACAGCCAATTTAGGTGATTTGGTCATCTCAGGCAGTGGTGGTAAGCCAGAATAAGGTTTATGGGGACGGGATGTTTTCAAAATAAGTGTGGGTTACAGACATGGGTCCAGTATTGATCAGACATTCATGTCATATCCTGTGTGAATTAGGAACATTCCTTTAAGGAACGCAAAGACAATAGAAGACAAACCATCCAAAGTGCGATGTAGCATCACTTCAGTAAAAAATACCTACTTAACCCCCAAGTGCCTCCATACTACGGTACCAGAAGCTCCTGCATCAGCCATGTGCCATTCATCATTCATGTGACTACTGTAGACAATCACTGTCCTTAGTAGTCAAGTGCCGTTCATGCAGATATGAAAGCTAAGGACAGTGACTGGCTGGAGTATTAATGTGTACAATGAGAGTCATGAGATTGTTGTAGTAGCTTCCAGCAGTGTAATGGGTACAGGACACTGGAAACAAGATTACTTACCGGTAATCAGTTTTCTATGAGCCCATGACCGCATCAATGAGAGACCACCTCCCGTCCGGAGAGAAAACAGAAACCTCCCAGATCTCTTTAGAGGTGGGCACGCCCTTCACCTTCACCTTCTCAGTTCTGTAGCAAGATCCATGGACTAATTTAGGCCTATCCCTTTTATTTACATTTAGACTTAAAATGTATAAATTTATTTGTAACTCAAATACTGCAGCAGGGACCAAACTTAGTGTTGCTGTCATGGAAAACGGATTACCGCTAAGTAATCTTGTGTTTCCCTTATGACCATAACAGCTCCGGTGAGAGATTAAACTTGATCAATAGCTAGGGAGTGTTGATAGCCTGAGGTATTAGTCTACAGATGGCTAATAACTCTTATTGGATTGGAGAATCCACCAATAAAGAAACTCCAACTGACTTGTAGTCTTGAAATATCAACACTTCCTTTTGATGATGAAAACTGCCAGCCAAATAGATGCTCCAAATTACAGAATATATAACAGCTTTTTAGACCTCGTTGTACTGCTTTCTCTATTAGAGCCAGCTAGACTATGGAACACACTATGATATTGTTCTTAGGAAGTCTGATGCCAAGATTCTAGCTTGAGTTCTCGAGTTTTTGATTTTAAAGTTAAGAGGATCCGTGGAGACAGCTTACCAAAAATAAATGTTCCAAAGTATAAACCATCCTATAACTATTCCACATAAAGATGCAACTTCAGGAAGGAAGATTCTTATATAAATATTCCCAATCGGAGGTAAATTGTAACCAACATCTATTTGTCATCTTGTTCTTATACAATCATCAGATTTCTTTACCATAGATACCTTACTGAAGATATGCGGTGAGGAATAAGAGGCTTCGTCTATTGTCTTTCCACTAAAGATCACTTATCAAATCAGAGGTCACCGGCCAACAGTCTAATACAGCAGATATGAGTAAACGGGCATAGGCAGAGCCTAGAGGCTATAAGTCACAGGCAGATCATAGAACCGTAGGCAAAGCTCAGCAGTCACAAAACCTACAGGCTAACATGTATAGGTGAGGCCCAAATGCCACAAGACCTTGGTCCTCCACAGAGGCCCTAATTATAACAGAAAAAGGGTATAGGCAAAGCCCAAAGGCTATAGGCCATAGAAAAGTAAAGTTAAAAAGCCAAACCCACAAAGGCTGCTAGGCCACAGGCAAAACCCCAAAGTCTATAGACAAAGTTTGCAACCGGCCATAAGGCAAAGGTCACAACCAGCCATAAAGCAAAGGCTGCAACTGGCCATAAGGCAAAGGCCATACAGGAAATTAGGCTATCAGCAGAGTCGTAAGGTTATAGGTAAAACTATGAAGGCCATGAAAGCTATAGGCAAAGCCAAAAGGGCTATCAGGCTAAAGGCAGAGCCATGAAGTTATAGATTAAAGACATAAAGGCTATTATGCTATAGGCCAAGCTATAACCTTATAAAATCACTGAGATGAGAGAAAAAGCAAAGATATTATTCACTGAAAAGGAAGCCAATAATACAACACCTGATAGACTGCAGGTCAGGCTCAATCGCCGTAGACCCTGGTAGAATGCAGAGAGACATACTATGATATGGAGGAGTTACTTGTTCAATGCAGACTAATAGTACAGCCACTCACTCGACTCGGCCCAGATTTGGAAGGAATGACTGCAAACAAACATAGGTGAGAGGATAGATATATATATATATTATATTATATATGGACCAGCGCTCAAGCCACAATGTGTGCCCAGAAGGCAACAAAAGGAAGATAGGAAAACAAAGAGACCGAGAGTGAGACGCCCATCACAGGTCGGGCGTCCACATACTCGGTCCAGGGAAGGTACCCGTAGGTGAAAACCTTGGTGATAACCAGTATACAAGGAAAAAAGACCCCGCACTACTGTGCTCATGAGATGGTATAGGTGAAGTAAAGAGGGACACTTATTTCGTAGAGGAGCCCTACTGAAAATAACTGGGTTCCCCTAAATCCAAGGACATCTTTAAAAAGAAGATCCTGGTAGTCTTTAATTATTTATTGACAGGCATAGGCAACAATGGGAGGAATCAGTAGGGTGCAACGCGTTTCAGATCTGCAAGCTCCTTTTTCAAGCACAAAACTGGAAATTCGTTACTGATCAGTTGCTGTCTACTTCACCTATAACATCTCATGAGCACAGTAGCACGGGATCTTTTTTCCTTTTTTTCCTTGTATACTGCAAACAAACATAGCCTGCACGTGTGAATGGATACCAAAGATGCCAGCCACAAATAGGTGCGCAACATTATACAAGAGTGCGACCCTACTGGCAATGCAGTGGATTGCCCTGTATCACCACAGTGGGTCACACTGGCTCTCTGCATTCCACTAGGGTCTACAGCGATTGAGCCTGGCCTGCAGTCTATCAGGTGTTGTACTATTGGCTTTCTTTTTAAGCTATAAGGTTATAGCTTAAAGTCATAAAGGCTATAGGCAAAAACATAAAAGCTATAGGCAAAGCCATACAGGCTATAGGCAAAGTCATAAACGCTATCAGGTTACAAGTACGACCCTAAGGCTATAGACAAAGCCATTAAAGCTTTAGGCAGAGCCAAAAGGCCATACACAAGGTCATAAAGGCTAACAGACTTAGTCATAAGTTTATCACTGGTCAACACCGAAATTGTTACTGACGTAAAAAGGTCCTAATCTGGTGTATTTTGGTGCACTGAACACAAATATGACCATTACATTTTTTTTAGTGGATCTTGTTTTGAAGATATTTCATATAGTTCATTTTCTTTCTTTCACCGTGTAAATTTATCCAGTAGGACTGTAACATCCTTACAGTTTGAGTCAGACAGCAGCCGTGTGCTTACAGGACCTGTGATGTCACCATCATGTGATCAGCCTCTGCCTCTGAGCTCATTACCTCACACCTAATCCCCACTATAACCAGTACACCATGTTAACTCCCACAGTACCAGTGTACATATCAACACTTAATCACTATGGGCCTTGTGTGGCGCAGAGTGACAGCAGAATGCAGTCCTAAGTTCTCACTCATGACCTGAAGGATGCGGTTCAATCCCCACATGGTTCAGCTCAAGGCTGACTCAGCCTTCCATCCTTCCGAGGTCACTAAAATGAGTACCCAGCTTGCTGGTGAGTAATAAACAAATTACCTGAAAGCGCTACATAATACGTTGGCGCTATACAAATAACAAGTCCCCCCTACTATATAAAGCCCAGTTGGAAAGGTTGAGCATTTAAAATATTTCAGACTTCGTGGGATACAGTTTAAGCTACTGTTACATAAAACTGTTATTTTATCTATTTAGTTACAATACGAAACACTAATGCCTCGAAAGTGCGCTAATACCGTGGACAATATTTGCCATATTTGTGGGGAAGTGACATTTGCCAACCAGAAGAAAAGTATCACTTCTCAAGTGAAGGAGACATATCATCTTTACTTCAGATGCAAGATTGGCGACAAAGACGAGCCTTGGGCCTCGTATATAGGCTGTGCTATATGTTTAACACAGCTTTCACAGTGGTTGAATGGCAAAAGACGATCAATGCCTGTTTGTAGTCCCCATGGTATGGAGAGAGCCAAGGAACCACACAAATGACTGTTACTTCTGCTTGGTTCCTCCTCCTTTCGGTGGTATAACGAAGCTAAAGAAGTTGAGAATACTTTACCCCAACATTCAGTCTGCATTAAAACCAGTTCCATGGGATATACAAAATACATGTGTTACTTATGTGAATGGGATAGCCAAGCAAGGGAATCGCACTACTTGCGGAAGGAATGGACTTACAGACAAAATGTAGCAGTTGGAGACAAGAATATCCAGCACCCAGCTCTGGTTGAGGCTCACAAAATCCTGCTGAACAGCCCTTCACATCAAACTAGGTTTGATGAAGAACTTCATGAAAGCCATGGACCGAACTTCGCCAGTTTTCTGATACCTTCTTTAAAAATTCCCTTGAAATTCCCGCAAAGATTAAAGATGGAGTATTTGTGGGACCTCAGATTCGAGAGCTTTTCAACTATGACGGAGTTAAACAACTTGCTGCAGGGTGATATGAAAGAAGCATGGAATGCTTTTTGCTTAGGGTCTACAAACTTTCTTGGGAATGTTAGGGCAGAAAACTAGAAGGAACGAGTACAAGACATGCTGAAACAGTATCAGAAACATGGCTGCAATATGTCTCTAAAAATCCATTTCCTTCAATTCCATCTGGATTTCTGTCCAGACAACTGTGGGATGGTTAGTGATGAACATGGTGAACGTTTTCATCAAGATGTAGCAACAATGGAACAAAGATATCGGGAAAAATGGTCCACTACCATGCCGGCCGACTACTGCTGGGCACTCCACTCCCATGCCGGCCGACTACTGCTGGGCACTCCACTCCCATGCCGGCCGACTACTGCTGGGCACTCCACTCCCATGCCGGCCGACTACTGCTGGGCACTCCACTCCCATGCCGGCCGACTACTGCTGGGCACTCCACTCCCATGCCGGCCGACTACTGCTGGGCACTCCACTCCCATGCCGGCCGACTACTGCTGGGCACTCCACTCCCATGCCGGCCGACTACTGCTGGACACTCCACTCCCATGCCGGCCGACTACTGCTGGACACTCCACTCCCATGCCGGCCGACTACTGCTGGACACTCCACTCCCATGCCGGCCGACTACTGCTGGACACTCCACTCCCATGCCGGCCGACTACTGCTGGACACTCCACTCCCATGCCGGCCGACTACTGCTGGACACTCCACTCCCATGCCGGCCGACTACTGCTGGACACTCCACTCCCATGCCGGCCGACTACTGCTGGACACTCCACTCCCATGCCGGCCGACTACTGCTGGACACTCCACTCCCATGCCGGCCGACTACTGCTGGACACTCCACTCCCATGCCGGCCGACTACTGCTGGACACTCCACTCCCATGCCGGCCGACTACTGCTGGACACTCCACTCCCATGCCGGCCGACTACTGCTGGACACTCCACTCCCATGCCGGCCGACTACTGCTGGACACTCCACTCCCATGCCGGCCGACTACTGCTGGACACTCCACTCCCATGCCGGCCGACTACTGCTGGACACTCCACTCCCATGCCGGCCGACTACTGCTGGACACTCCACTCCCATGCCGGCCGACTACTGCTGGACACTCCACTCCCATGCCGGCCGACTACTGCTGGACACTCCACTCCCATGCCGGCCGACTACTGCTGGACACTCCACTCCCATGCCGGCCGACTACTGCTGGACACTCCACTCCCATGCCGGCCGACTACTGCTGGACACTCCACTCCCATGCCGGCCGACTACTGCTGGACACTCCACTCCCATGCCGGCCGACTACTGCTGGACACTCCACTCCCATGCCGGCCGACTACTGCTGCACACTCCACTCCCATGCCGGCCGACTACTGCTGGACACTCCCCTCCCATGCCGGCCGACTACTGCTGGACACTCCCCTCCCATGCCGGCCGACTACTGCTGGACACTCCCCTCCCATGCCGGCCGACTACTGCTGGACACTCCCCTCCCTTGCCGGCCGACTACTGCTGGACACTCCCCTCCCTTGCCGGCCGACTACTGCTGGACACTCCCCTCCCATGCTGGCCGACTACTGCTGGACACTCCCCTCCCATGCTGGCCGACTACTGCTGGACACTCCCCTCCCATGCTGGCCGACTACTGCTGGACACTCCCCTCCCATGCTGGCCGACTACTGCTGGACACTCCCCTCCCATGCTGGCCGACTACTGCTGGACACTCCCATGCTGGCCGACTACTGCTGGACACTCCACAGAGATGCACCCGAACACCTGGACAAGAGACTGGCAAAGAAATATAAGACGTAGTCTATAGCTTGATTTTTTTACAGGTATTAACCATAGGCCAATTAATGTTGGCATGCATCTCGTGATGGAAACAATTATTGCAGCCAGTCTTGCATTTTGACATATTTGCGTTGAGCACATAAAAATTAATAAGAAATTACATTTTATTTCAGTAATGTGACTTTTGTAAACATTTGTTGATCAGTGTTATCAGTGTTATATGATAAAATCTTTTATGCTATATGGAAAGCCATAAAGGGCTATAATGCTACGGGCCATCAAAGGCTATAGGTGGATAAAAGCTTTTGTACTATAAGCAGAGTCATAAATATTATAGGTAGTTATAAACGCTATTATGATATAGACAGAGCCGTCAAAGGTTACTATGCTATGGGCAAAGCCATAAAGGCTATTAAGCTGTAGGCAGAGCCATAAAAGTCCGTAAGCAGATACACAGGCCAAAGGCAAAGCCCAGAGACCATAAGCCCCAAGAAAAGACTATACAAATCTGGTCTGATTATTGAGTGTACTTATAGCCATCCCCTTAAATTTTTAATTCATGAAGGGTTAAAGGGGTTTTGTCACTAGAAAAAAAAAATCACTATTTGCCTATTCCTTTACAGGCAGTCTTACTGCCAGATCTGTTTCTGAGCGATCTTGTCCCCAGGGTCACCTCACCTCCAACTGGCTGGATCCTCTTCTTTCTGTTATGTAGCAACCATTCGCTACAGTTCACTTCCTGCAGTGCAATATACCCGGTCACTAGCGGCGTAGCACTCACTGCCTAGCAGCCTACTGCCAAACGTGCGCATTGGCTCTCTGCTAGTGTTTCATATAGTATGTGAACACTTGTGGCGAGACACCGCGCCTGCGCACCAAAGCAGGCTGCCAAAGATTCAACATTCCCTGCTAGGCAGTGAATACTATGTCACTAGTGATGTAGCGTACAGTGACCTGCAGGAAGCAGAATGCCGCAAATGTTTGCTATGTCACAGTCAGGAGAGGATCCGTCCGGCTTGCAGTGAGGTGACCCGGGTACTGGAGGAGCAGGGGAGGAATAGGTAAGTATTGATTTTTTTTTTAAATGCTAGAGCTCCTTTGAGGCAACATTCAATCTCATACAGAGTAATTCTCTCAGAAAGTGCTAATTTCTTCCCACAGCCCCCTGCTCCTATCAGTGGTGACCGCCTATAGGAGGGCACACCTGAACTCTACCTGAAGATGAAAGCACCACAAACCTCCAGGCCAGGTACAACACCCCAGGGAGTACCCCACCACCCTGAAGGGTTCCCCCACAACCACAGGAGAAGTATCCCACAAGGTAGAGAAAGGGACTTTCCTCCAAAACCTCCAGGCCAGATGTAACAACCGAGGGAATAGAGCACCACCGCTGAAGGGTTCCCCCACAACTTGGGAGAAGTTTCCCTTATCGCCTCCAGAGCCAGGGGAGCACAGCATCCATGGCAGGAGACGAGAGGATGATTCCAGGCTGACCTAGGGCTGCAAGTGGAGACTTACATCAGGGACAGGTAACCTCATGCCACAGAGGTTTGGGAGGGAGGCCGTGCAGTCCGCCACCTTTAGAGATCTAGAAGAATCCGTGAAAGAGCAGGGGAAGCCAAGCAGCAGCTACTCCCTCCAAGCTGCCTTATGGACAGCAGACGGGACCCGAGGAGGTGAAGGGTGTGCCCGCCTTTACAGAGATCTGGGAGGTTCTCATTTCCTGTCTGGATGGGAGACGGGGTCTCACTGGTGCGGTCATGGGCGTAAGGCAAGATTTTATACTGCAGGTTCAGAACCATGCCTACAGCGTGAATGTGAAAAATCATGCACATTTTTTGTGCAATTTTCACACAATTCTTTTACATTTCTATGATTATTTTTACATGATTTTCATACGTTTAGTATCAGATTTTTATGGACATTAATAAAATAATGCATGATGGACTAAATAATGTAAAAATGTCTCTCTCACCAAAAATGCAGCCTCCCACTGAATTAGTACTTTCACACATTGGAAATCAATTCTCTCCTAAATGCACCTGTTAAATGGGCGTATCCAGACTGTTCCCTCACTCTGTATATATACACAGGACAGGAGAAGTGGTACTGTGATTATATACACGCACACACACACACACGCACACACGCACACACGCACACACGCACACACGCACACACGCACTGCTGTGCAAAAGCTTTTGACTGTTGTGGAAAAAATGCTGTAAAGTAAGAATACCTTCAATAAAAAAAAGTATTAATAGTTTATTATTGTCGATTAATAAAATGCAAAGTGACTGAACAAAAGAGAAACCTAAATCCCACCCATATTTGGTGTAAGCGCCCTTTACCTTCACAACAGCTTCAGTTCTTTTAGGCACACTTGTACAAAGTCAGGGATTCTGCAGGATTATAGTCAGGTGTATGAGCAAACATTTATGTCAAACGGGGGATAATCATCATGATTTTCATATGTTGGTTGAAATACAGTCATTAACTAAAGAAATAATCAGCTGAGCAGGAGGCTTAAACCGGGGCGAGGAACAGTCAAACTCTGCTACAAAAGTGATGTTGTGGAAGACAGTTACATCTGACAAATCATACTCCATGGCGATACTGAGCACAGCAACAAGACACAAGATAGTTATACTGCATTAGCAAGGTCTTTCCCAAGAAATGATTTCAACGCAGACTGGGGTTCAAAAATCGGCTGTTCACAATCTTTAGAAGAGGCACAAAGAAATGGCCGACGTTGAGGACTATAAACTCAGTCATCAGCCCAGAAAACTTATTGCAGCAGATGTAAAACACATTGTGCTTACTTCCCTTTGCAATTAAAAGATGTTCTGCAGTACCATCAGCTAAGAGCTGGAAGGAACCATTAGAATCCTGGTACACCCATCTTCTGTTCGGAGAAGTCTGGTCAGAAGCGGTCTTCATGGAAGAATTGTGTCCAAATAGTCACACCTTTCATGTACAAGAAAGGCTAAGCAACTGAACTATGCATGCAAACATAGGAACTGGGGTGCAGAAAAATGGCAACAGGTGCTCATGACTAATGAGTCAAAAGGTGACATATTTGGCTATAACAAAAGGCAGCGTGTTTGCTGAAGGGCTGGAGAGCGGTACCATAATGAGTGTCTGCAGGCAGCAGTGAAGTATGGTGGAGAGCGGTACAATAATGGGTATCTGCAGGCAGCAGTGGTACAATAATGAGTATTTGCAGGCAGCAGTGAAGCATGGTGGAGAGTGGTACAATAATGAGTGTGTGCAGGCAGCAGTGAAGCATGGTGGAGAGCGGTACAATAATGAATATCTGCAGGCAGCAGTGAAGCATGGTGGAGAGTGGTACAATAATGAGTGTCTGCAGGCAGCAGTGAAGCATGGTGGAGAGCGGTACAAAAATGAGTGTGTGCAGGCAGCAGTGAAGTATGGTGGAGAGCGGTACAATAATGAGTGTCTGCAGGCAGCAGTAAAGCATGGTGGAGAGCGGTACAATAATGAATATCTGCAGGCAGCAGTGAAGCATGGTGGAGAGTGGTACAATAATGAGTGTCTGCAGGCAGCAGTGAAGCATGGTGGAGAGCGGTACAATAATGAGTGTCTGCAGGCAGCAGTAAAGCATGGTGGAGAGCAGTACAATAATGAGTATCTGCAGGCAGCAGTAAAGCATGGTGGAGAGCGGTACAATAATGAGTGTCTGCAGACAGTAGTGAAGCAGGGTGGAGAGCGGTACAATAATGAGTATCTGCAGGCAGCAGTAAAGCATGGTGGAGAGCAGTACAATAATGAGTGTTTGCAGGCAGCAGTGAAGCATAGTGGAGAGCGGTACATTAATGAGTATCTGCAGGCAGCAGTAAAGCATGGTGGAGAGCAGTACAATAATGAGTGTCTGCAGGCAGCAGTAAAGCATGGTGGAGAGTGGTACAATAATGAGTGTTTGCAGGCAGCAGTGAAGCATGGTGGAGAGCGGTACAATAATGAGTGTCTTCAGGCTGTATTGAAGCATGGTGGAGAGCGGTACAATAATGAGTGTCTGCAGGCAGCAGTGAAGCATAATGGAGAGTCCTTGTAAGTTTAGAGTTAAGGATTTGGTCAGGATTAATGTGCTCACTGCTGAGACATTCAGGCAGATACTAACCCATCATGTAATTCCATCAGGGAGGCGTCTGATTGGGAGAACATTTATTCCACAGCAGGACAACAACCCCAAGCATCCACCAATGTTATTAATAATGATCTTCAGCGTAAGGAAGAACAGGGAGTCCTGGAAGTGATGATTTGGCCCCACAAATCCCTGATCTCACATCATCCAGTCTGTCTGGGATTACATGAAGAGACAGAAGGATTGGAGCGAGCCGACATCCACAGAAGATCTGGGCTTAGATCTCCAAGATGTCTGGAACAACCTCCCTGCCGAGTTCCTTCAAAAACTGTGTGCAAGTGTCCCTAGAAGAACTGATGCTGCAGTGAAGGTGAAGGGCGTCACCCCGAATACTGATGGGATTACATTTCTGTTTTGTTCAGTCACTTTGTATTGTGTTAATTACCAAAAAGCCCACTACAGCCGGCGGCACACGGACGGGTCGGATTCTGCATACCTGTCTTCTTTTATCTTTACCGCAGATGTCTGCAGTGAGCCGCTATCAGACATGCGCAGAATGCATTTTAAAAAAATGTTTATTTTTCTCGTGCCGTTGCTAGATTGATGACGCAGAATCCCCGATCTTCCCCAATTGAAGCCGTCTGTGCGGAATCCGCACTAAAATGGTGCAGGCTGCGATTTTCCCTGCAATTCGATTCGGCGAGTGCGCAGGAAGAAACACTTTTCGGCAGCATGTAACAAATGATACCTGCTGATGATCCGCAGTGCGGCGCCGACCGTGGATTCCACAATGCAGATCTGTTGGTGTGCAGGCGGCGTAACACTTGGGCCGGTTTCACACGGGCGATAAATTTGCGTGAGGAGAGCATGCATTAAAATGCAGAGTTATGGCGCCCGTGATTTTCAGGGATTTCCTTCACATTTGGGATGTTTTCACTCATGCGATGCTGTGCAGAGGAAAAAAAATAATCGCAGCATGTCCGATCTTCTATCTTCTATCTTCTATGTTCTGCTCTATCTTTATTGGCCGTGTTTCCCTATGGAGTCGTCTGTTTATCACATCCCAACTCACCAACTTGCGATTTTCGTGCGATGCGTTTTTTTACCATTAGAGAGCCCCTCTGCAGCGATGTCTTGTCAGAAGCATGGCCGACGCTCAGACATCTCATGAGCTAAATTACTGCGTTATTGCTGAGATTTTGTGGCGGCGCATGAAACCGGCCTTCTGGCCTCATCAGCGCTCTTCCTCCGCAGCGTTCTCTCCCCAGCGGCCAGGAACACTTCCACAGCTCTGTATATCACCGCCATCCATCCTCTGGGACCTTCATACATTCCTCCCCCGCAGCCCTGTAGTAGTAACCACATGGACCGTGTCTGACCTCCCCACAAGACCCTCCGCCGCCTCTTACCTGCCGGCCGGAGTCACACGGAGAGCTCTGATATCAGTGTGTATATATCCTCTGACTACAATAGCTGAAGGACCTGTGGTGATGTCACCGTCATGTGATCAGTATGTAAGGGGCGGAGCTCTGATATCAGTGTGTATATATCTTCTGACTACAATAGCTAAAGGACCTGTGATGATGTCACCGTCATGTGATCAGTATATAAGGGGGCGGAGCTCTTGTGATGTGCGGAGAGAAGAGGAAATTGCAGATGAGTTGGAATCATTCACGATTTATGAAAGCGTCTAAAAGCAAAATGACCTTTTCTTTCCTAATTAGGCAAAAAACTTTATTTTTCAAGAACACCGTGAGGAATGAGAGCTGCGCTGTGATTGGTTGCTACGGACAACACTTTAATTTCTAGACATCTATATATATATAAAGCTGAAAGCTCTCACTGACTGGCTGACTGGCTGACTGGCTGACTGGCTGACTGGCTGACTGGCTGACTGGCTGACTGGCTGACTGGCTGACTCGCCAAAAGTTCTCCAAAAGTTCTCCAACTTCCCGATGTCGTAGAAACATGAAATTTGGCACACGCATAGATTATCTCCAAAATAGGAAAAGTAATTGGGTCCCAACTCGATTATTCAATTTCAGCGCAAAAGAATTGGCGTCAAAATTTTACGTGCGGAATGTAATTTTTTCACTTTCCGGTGTCATAGAAACTTAAAATTTGGCCCGAGCATTGATTATGTCATAAATAGGAAAAGCTAATGGGTCCCAACTCGATTATTCAATTCTATGCGCAAAAGAATCAGCGTCCAAATTTTATGTACGGAATGTAATTTTCTCACTTTCCGGTCTCATAGAAACGTGAAATTTGAAACAAGCATTGATTATGTCATAAATAGGAAAAGCTTATGGGTCCCAGCTCGATTATTCAATTCTATGCGCAAAAGAATTAGCGTCCAAATTTTACGTACGGAATCTAATTTTCTTACTTTCCGGTGTCATAGAAACGTGAAATTTGGCACGAGCATTGATTATGTCATAAATAGGAAAAGCTAATGGTTCCCAACTCGATTATTCAATTCTATGCGCAAAAGAATCAGCGTCCAAATTCTACGTACGGAATGTAATTTTCTCACTTTCCGGTCTCATAGAAACGTGAAATTTGGCACACGCATAGATTATCTCCAAAATAGGAAAAGTAATTGGGTCCCAACTCGATTATTCAATTTCAGCGCAAAAGAATTGGCGTCAAAATTTTACGTGCGGAATCTAATTTTCTCACTTTCCGGTCTCATAGAAACGTGAAATTTGGAACAAGCATTGATTATGTCATAAATAGGAAAAGCTTATGGGTCCCAACTCGATTATTCAATTCTATGCGCAAAAGAATCAGCGTCCAAATTTTACGTGCGGAATGTAATTTCTTTACTTTCCGGTGTCATAGAAACGGGAAATTTAACACGAGCATTGATTATGTCATAAATAGGAAAAGCTAATGGGTCCCAACTCGATTATTCAATTCTATGCGCAAAAGAATCAGCGTCCAAATTTTACGTACGGAATGTAATTTTCTCACTTTCCGGTCTCATAGAAACGTGAAATTTGGCACACGCATAGATTATCTCCAAAATAGGAAAAGTAATTGGGTCCCAACTCGATTATTTAATTTCAGCGCAAAAGAATTGGCGTCAAAATTTTACGTGCGGAATCTAATTTTCTCACTTTCCGGTCTCATAGAAACGTGAAATTTGAAACAAGCATTGATTATGTCATAAATAGGAAAAGCTTATGGGTCCCAGCTCGATTATTCAATTCTATGCGCAAAAGAATTAGCGTCCAAATTTTACGTACGGAATCTAATTTTCTTACTTTCCGGTGTCATAGAAACGTGAAATTTGGCACGAGCATTGATTATGTCATAAATAGGAAAAGCTAATGGTTCCCAACTCGATTATTCAATTCTATGCGCAAAAGAATCAGCGTCCAAATTTTACGTACGGAATGTAATTTTCTCACTTTCCGGTCTCATAGAAACGTGAAATTTGGCACACGCATAGATTATCTCCAAAATAGGAAAAGTAATTGGGTCCCAACTCAATTATTCAATTTCAGCGCAAAAGAATTGGCGTCAAAATTTTACGTGCGGAATCTAATTTTCTCACTTTCCGGTCTCATAGAAACGTGAAATTTGGAACAAGCATTGATTATGTCATAAATAGGAAAAGCTTATGGGTCCCAACTCGATTATTCAATTCTATGCGCAAAAGAATTAGCGTCCAAATTTTACGTACGGAATCTAATTTTCTTACTTTCCGGTGTCATAGAAACGTGAAATTTGGCACGAGCATTGATTATGTCATAAATAGGAAAAGCTAATGGGTCCCAACTCGATTATTCAATTCTATGCGCAAAAGAATTGGTGTCGAAATTTTACGTGTGGAATGTAATTTTTTCACTTTCCGGTGTCATAGAAACGGGAAATTTGGCACGAGCATTCATTATGTCATAAATAGGAAAAGCTAATGGGTCCCAACTTGATTATTCAATTCTATGCGCAAAACAATTAGCGTCCAAATTTTACGTACATAATCTAAATCTCTCACTTCCCAATGTGATAGAAACATGAAATTTGGCACGGGCATTGATTATGTCATAAATAGGAAAAGTTAATAGGTCCCAACACGATTATTCAATTCTAGCGCAAAAGAATTGGCGTCGAAATTTTACGTGCGGAATGTAATTTTTTCACTTTCCGGTGTCATAGAAACGGGAAATTTGGCACGAGCATTGATTATGTCATAAGTAGGAAAAGCTAATGGGTCCCAACTCGATTATTCAATTCTATGCGCAAAAGAATTAGCGTCCAAATTCTACGTGCGGAATGTAATTTTTTCACTTTCCGGTGTCATAGAAACGGGAAATTTGGCAGGAGCATTGATTATGTCATAAATAGGAAAAGCTAATGGGTCCCAACTCGATTATTCAATTCTAAGTGCAAAAGAATTAGTGTCCAAATTTTATGTACGTAATCAAATTCTCTCACTTCCTGATGTCATTTTATATAGAGGAAACGTCACATGGTTACCTCCCCGTGGTGTTTCCTGGGTAACGCAGAGAACTATGCAAAATGGTGAACATATGTTTTTCCTCGGTATCTCTAAAGTAACCACGACTTCATAAGATTTTCCGTGTGAACACCAGATAAACACCAGTACCAAATTAACTCGGGCGAAGCTGGGTATATCAGCTAGTCTATATATATAAAGACGAAAGCTCTCACTCACTGACTGACTCGCCAAAAGCTCTCCAACTTCCCGATGTCGTAGAAACATGAATTTTGGCACAAGCATGGATTATCTCCAAAATAGGAAAAGTAATTGGGTCCCAACTCGATTATTCAATTCTAGTGCAAAAGAATTAGCGTTGAAATTTAACGTACATAATCTAAATCTCTCACTTCCCAATGTCATAGAAACTTAAAATTTGGCACGGGCATTGAATATGTCATATATAGTAAAAGCTAATGGGTCCCAACTCAATTATTCAATTCTATGCGCAAAAAAATTAGCGTCCAAATTTTACGTGCGGAATGTATTTTTCTCACTTTCCGGTGTCATAGAAACAGGAAATTTGGCAGGAGCATTGATTTAGTCATAAATAGGAAAAGCTAATGGGTCCCAACTCGATTATTCAATTCTATGCGCCAAAGAATTAGCGCCCAAATTTTACGTACAGAATGTAATTTTCTCACTTTCCAGTGTCATAGAAACGTGAAATTTGGCAGGAGCATTGACTCTGTCATAAATAGGAAAAGCTAATAGGTCGCAACTCAATTGTTCAATTCTATGCGCAAAAGAATTTGCGTCCAAATTTTATGTGCGGAATGTATTTTTCTCACTTTCCGGTGTCATAGAAATGTGAAATTTGGCACGGGCATTGATTATGTCATAAATAGGAAACGTTAATGGGTCCTAACTCCATTATTCAATTCTATGCGCAAAAGAATTAGCACCCAAATTTTACGTAAGAAATCTAATTTTCTCACTTCCTGATGCCATTTTATATAAAGGAAAGGTCGCATGGTTACCTCCCCGTGGTGTTTCCTGGGTAACGCAGAGAACTATGCAAAATGGTGAACATATGTTTTTCCGGTATCTCTAAAGTAACCACGACTTCATAAGATTTTCCGTGTGAACACCAGATAAACACCAGTACCAAATTAACTCAGGCGAAGCCGGGTATATCAGCTAGTTGTTCATAAATTTCCTGCAGCGTCTTTAACCCCTTTGAGCCCTGCAGTGTATTATATCCTCAAAGGCCTTGCTGAGACGTCCATCAGTGCTGTCACCATCCCGGGACAGGAAGGTACCGGCACGGGATTATTTGTCTCCCGTCCCCCTGTACATGGGTACTATGTTATATTATCTGGTACTTGGCACTTGCTCTTACTTTTTGTAAGCTTGTTACTATATACAAGGGCATAACTAGAGAAGCCTGGGCCCCATAGCAAGCTTCTGAATTGGAGCCCTTCTTTCTGTATCGTGTTACGTATTTAACGGGAAATGTGGATCCACTGGACCAACCCACCAAGACTGAGGAATACAGGCAGAACTGAGAAGACATAGACAGAACTCAGAACAAAGAAAAGGACCACATACTCACGGACAGACAGAGGCAAGATAGATGCCAAACACCGAAAACTTTCCCTAGCAAACCTGCATGATTAACCAGAAGGAATAGCTATAAAGATGCGAGAAATTAGTTTGTGAATTGGCCAAGTCACTTAAGCCGCGAGCCTAGCTTCAAGGGTCCTTCTTGTCTCACAGTCCCTACACTAACGAGACAACTAACCCCAGGATACCTGCCTATAAGCAAGTCAAACAAAGATATAACCAGATAGCGCCTCAGGATCGTCATATAGTAGATAACGACACAATTCCAATCCTCCAATCAAGGGGGGGAAGCTGCAGAAATAGTTGGGGTCTCTCATAAGAGAGTGATCCCAAAGAAATGGGATACAGAATAGCTATTAGCAAAATAAAAAACAGCTTGAGAAAGGTGCCTGTGAGCACAGAAACGCGTTGCCTGTTTTTTAAACGACTACTGGAATAAAAGTGTTAATATTTCATCCCTAACGTGTGGAAACATCTATCTGGAGAAACAAGAGACATCACTTCGAGGAGGGGGCCCATGGTTATCATACCCCCCTCCTTCCCAGTAAGTGTAACTCCTTTATTTTTCTGACCTGCTACCCTTCTGTGGCAACACACTATTCACTGAGCGCGGAAAATTTTGTTTTTTATTTTGCTAATAGCTATTCTGTATGCCTATAAGCAAGGCGATCGCCCCTAAAAGGGCATCCCTGCGCTGGAACCTCGGGTCTCTCTATCCCTGAAGGGGGTAATACTCGGAACCATAGGGAACTGGCAAACAGATGGAACCAGATGGAAGTGGCAGCAGACAGATGCAAGACAGAGCAAAGACAAACGGACATGAAACCGACAGAAAATTAACATAAGAAGTACAGATGCAGATATGCAAGATGCCTTAGACAGAACAGAAGGTCAGAATATAGACCTAAGACAAAGAGGCAGACAGGACACAGATAAGACAGAAGTCAGACAGCAAGACAGAACCCAGAGAGCGGGCAGAACTGACACAGAACAGCATGACCAATGAAGGCTGATTGTCATGAACTAAAACACCAATTCAAAGGTGACCAAGTACATCAGCTCACCTTAAATTGGGGAGTAATGCCCAATTAACCCCACAGATGATCTGAGAGGCAGAGAACTGGTTAACCCTGTCAGTGCTGAATAACCCTCTCAGTGCTAGACAAAAGGAGAAAGTAAGGGCAGTGACCCTCATATATAATAAATACCGCGTTTCCCCGAAAATAAGACAGTGTCTTATATTAATATTTGCTCAAAAAGGTTTAACTTTTTTACATGTACAGCTGCCTGGACACTATTTAAATTGAAATTTTAAATTAACTGCTAGCAGGGCTTAATTTTGGAGTAGGGCTTATATTTCAAGCATCCTCAAAAAGCCTGAAAAATAATTTTGCATCCTCAAAAATTCTGGAAAATTATGCTATGCCTTATTTTCAGGGTATGTCTTATTTTCAGGGAAACAGGGTAATAATAATCTTTATTTGTATAGTGCCAACATATTCCACAGCCATATCTAATGGCTAGCATCAGAAGTTATTTTGTATGCCATCCTAGTGCTGCCAACCGTATTTGATGGCAGGACCGCCATAAGAAAATTCTAGGCTTTATATAGCCAAAGTGTCACCTCTGCACAGAGGCCCAATCTATTACGGGCTGAGGGGTCTGTAGGGATACGGGGCATATTTTGTAAGGTGCTCTTTAGGGAGAGAGGCACAATGGGCACTGATCTACGGGATAAAAAAAATGGTAGAATCATAGAACAGTAGAGTTGGAAGGGACCTCCGGGGTCATCGGGTCCATTCCCCTGCTCAATGCAGGATTC